>NC_137786.1:39304079-39454079 GCF_963383645.1 Muscardinus avellanarius
GAACATGTATAGTTACCTATATCCTACCAATTTTGAATAATGATGATTTATTATTTATTAATTATAAAAACAGCAACAGAAATTGATGTAGTTGTTATGTGGTTTAATTTTTTAAATTAATATTTTCTATTTTAACAGCCACCATTTCAACTTTTATGTACATTTCAGCTGTTTTCACTAGTGAAATTTAGATAATATAGATTTAATGTTCATTTGTCTTGCTCACAAAACTGATCATCAGAATACCACTAGAATTCCTGTTTACTTGGTAGACATTCAGCAAAAATTATGAAATAGAATCATAACAAATGCATAAATACTGATGGACACTGGAAAAACCTGTGAACATAAGTAAAATAAGAACCAAGAAAATTACTCAATAAACAGGGCAGGATGCAATTGTGATAGAGCAAGATAGTGTCCAGTGACAGCAAGAAACTTACCTGGAGGTGAAATATTATCAGAAGATACTAGTTTCTTATTAAGCAACAGCAGCAACAACCAAAACAAAAACACTTTGGAGACAGCACTGAGTGATTTCTTTCACATTCTCACTTCCCAGTTACTGGAGAAGTGTGTGTACGTTTTCTAAACCTGAGACTGAGACAATGTCAGGGTGCAGCTCTATTTGGAGTCCAAGGAGATCTGTACACATGAAGGTAGATGACTCCTAGGAACTTAGAAACTTAACTATAGATGACCCGAGTATACCAGAGTACAGTAATAAAAGAAGTGAAGTGGGATGTTAGGGGAGAAAGCGCAATCTAAGATATACTATTAAAAGCAGCCGGGCGGTGCACGCTTTTAGTCCCCGCTCTTGGAAGGCGGAGACAGGAGGATCACACCCAGGTTAGAAGCCAGTCTTGCTGGCTTAAGAAACCAAATTAAAAAAAAAAAAAAAAAAAAAAAAAAAAAATATATATATATATATATATATATATATATATATATATATGTATAATAGTATCACCAAAAAAAAGTAATAGCTACTTGAAGGCAGTATCTATATTGTTCAATAGATAAGAAAAAAAGGGAAACTGCTGGGGAGCTTAAAATCCCAGTGGTTACCATAAAATTTGGGTTTGCTAAATGTCCATATCATTGGCTACAGAACTAAAATGCTGAATTGCTATTATGTGCTATTTGTTAGGTCAAAATGGCATAAAAAATGTCTTAGGATTCTTTCCTAAAGCAACAGGTTTTTCTTCTCTGTGTTTAATACAATTGGGAATTCACAGATAATATAGTGTTTAAACAAAAGGAATAAAGAAGTGTAAATGAGTTTTCATCTAAATTATCATTTAACTGAAATTCCATTTATTAGTTGAATGAAAGATGGGTAAATTTAAATTCTTTTGACTTTAGTCTTTCCATCTGTTTACCAGGGTTGTAATACCTTATTGGGTTGTTACTAAGACTTTATTGCATGATATATCTATAACATTTAATATCATATTCAGTGGGAGACTAAATTAGTATATTATGGCACTCACAGTAAATAAATAAGTAAAAATGCTAATGTCATAAAATGATTAAGTTTTTTGCAGCATTCCACACAAATCACCAATGTGTGGTTTTTCCTTTCTACACTTATTTAACCTTGTGGCTCTCTTCCTGTTTTCTTTGCCTTAAAGAAGTCCCTGAAGTGATCTTTTCAAAATGCAAAACAGATCATGCTGTTCTCCAGAATAAGGCTCTTCAGTTGAGCTCATAGTACATCCAGACCCCTGATGGTCCTCAAGGCCCATCCTCCAACTCCCACTCTCTCCTCTCCTACTTGTTCAAATTAGCTTTCTCCCCACTTTTCAAGCACATTCAGCATGTTCTTGTTTTAGGATATTTGCTGCAGCAATTTTCTTTGCCTAAAGTGCCCCTCTAGCAGGCAACATAAAGTTGAGTAATTTTTGCCATATTGATTTCCACTTAATACAAGGATTTTCTGCCTCTACACCATTAACATTTAGCACCAAACAATGTTTTTGTCAGTGGAGTTGAAGGTGCTAGGAGGTCTTACAATATATAGGATGTTTAGCATTATTCTTGGGCTCTGTCCATGAGATGACAGCAACACTCTTCCCCACCACACCCCTTGCAGTTATAACAAGGCAAATGTTTCCAGACATTGGTAAATGTTCCTTGTGGACATGGTTTCTCCCACCCACCCCCATCCACACACAGACACCATGGGGAACCACTCACTGGCTTCATGTCACTTTCTCAAAGAAGTCTTTCCTCATTTCTCTGTCAAAGGTAGCCACTGAGTCACTATTAATTATATTGCTATCTATCATACCAGTAACTACTCAGAAGCACTGTGATTACCTAATGCTTTTTAGCTTAATGATTTACAGATGCTCCCTGGCTTACAATCAGGTAACATTCTTATAAAAGTATTATATAAGTTGAAAATATTGTAACTTAAAAATGCATTTAATATGCCTAACCTATAGAACATCATAGTTTGGCCTACCCAACCTTAAACATGCTCAGAACTTACATAAGTAGACAGTTTAGCAAAATAATCTATCATGAAAACTTTTATAATAAAATAGCAAATATCCCATAGAGTTTATTAAATATTGTATGGTACTGGGGATAAGAAAAAAAACAGAAGGGTGTTTGCATGACTGTCCTTTCATCCATTTGTGAATTTTTTTAAAAAAATCATAATTCAAAGTATTGTTTGTTGACAACCATCTGTATTTGATTATTGTTTATCTCCCTCAACATAGTTTAAGTGCCTTGAAAGTAGAAGTCATTATTGACTTATATATAGCAAAGATGTGATACATGTAGACATACATAAAAATTCACATAAGTTGAACAAATGGATTGATACAGAAATGTATGCAGTGTCTGAATTAACAGTGTAGTTTTATAAATTCTGCCTTTAAATATAATTTTATGTTAGCAATTTATAAAGTGACTAAGTCCTGACTAATGGGGCATCATCCTAGTTGCTTGTTTCAACAGTCATCAACAGGACTAAAAAAGATTTACATTACTTTTATGGGCACTTTCAAGGCATTTTAATGTTGCAGAGTTAAAGACAGAATTCTTTGAATAAAGTTACACATTGTGGAAATCAAGTGGAAAGAAGGCATAGCTCTCATTGGTTCTATATTTCTTCTAAATCTTAGTCTTCCAAGACATCCATTTTCTCAGCACTTCTCCATGATCAATTCAAGAGAAGAAATGGATTTACATTTCCCCATCCATTTGGAACAGCTTTATGTATGCTTGTATATATACATATAAATTATATAAATTTTAAGTGTATTTATTTATACATACATATGTACATTTATAAATAAGTTTATGAATAAAATATATACATTTATAAATCAATGTATATGTGCATTTATAAATAAAAATGATTAAAATAACAATATATATACAAATTTAAACAATATAATATGTGCTTTAAGTAGGATGATATTCTAAATATAGTTCTATAATTTACTTTTGTTACAGGACTGTGTCAGTTTCTTTCTATATTAGTTTATACATCTACATTAACCTCAAAAGTTTTAAGTAAAATTTGATATTATGGTCATGTTACTACATATTGATATTAGTATAAATATGAATGATAATTATAGTATATTGACTAGCTTATTCACAGTTTTTTAAATTTTTATCAGATTTCAGGCCATATGGTCTATGTGGTAAATATTCAGCCATACTATTGTATCACAAAGGGATCTATAAATAAGGATGTATTGAATATTGAAACAAGTTGTATTTCAATAATATTTTATTTACAAAAACTACTGATTGGCCCATGTACTGTAGCTTACTAACTTATTCTATAGGACATAAAAGTTCATATAAATATAATAGTAGTAACCTGGGGGAATATCTTGTGATTGATGATAAACAAGAAAAGACAACACGAGAGTGATTGCGCATATCTGAAATACCAGTATTTGGGAGGCTGAGACAGGAGAATTGCAGGTTGGAGGACAGCCTCAGCAACTTAGTGAGACCCTGTTTCAAAATTTAAAAAAAAATTATAAAAGACCTGAAAGTGTAGCACAGGGATAAAATACCACTTAGTTCAATCCCTAGTACCACAAGGAAGAAAAGAGCAAAAAGAAAAATGTACAGAGTAAAAATTAATTATATACTAAGTATTTATCTTGGGGAGGCCAAACATAAATACTTTCTCCAAATCTAAATCTATTTTGTGATTTTAATTTTAATAAATGTACATCTGCAATCCCAGCTACTCATGAGGCAGTGACAAAAAGATTGCAAGTTCAAAGCCAGCCTGGAAAACTTAGCTGGACCCTATTGCAGAATAAGCAATATAAATACAAACAACTGGGGATGTAGCTCAGTGGTAGAGTGGCCCTGGATTCAACTCCTAGTAACACACACACACAATCCCCCCCCTCTCTCCTCTCTCTCTCTCTCTCTCTCTCTCTCTCTCTCTCTCTCTCTCTCCCTCTCTAAAAAAAATTATAAAAGTGAAGAACTAGTAAGGACCAATCAAAATTTAAAACTTTTATAAGGTTGTTAACACATTATGGGTTGTTTTAATCATTTTTTTATTTTTGGTGCCAAACAATATTGCTCAATAAAAACAAAATAATATTTAGTTTTGTTACATTTCTTCCTTTCAGTCTTCTTAGTCTTTCCCATTTATTTCTTAGCAGGTTTATATATTGAACCTTTTTATATGTGACCTAAATTTTGATCATTTAAGCTCTACATGTAGTGGCAGCTCTTATGCAATGTCTCCTTTTCCCTCTCATTTGCTTATATTATTAACTCTGTTTGGTGATCAAATCTGCATTCACCTCTCAAAAGGTTTAAAAAGTCAGAAGAATCTCATGTGATTTTTTTATTTTCTAGACATTTTAGTTAGTTAAAATACTTAAAAATTTCCCAAGCATTTTTTGGCAGTTCTGAAAGCATTTAAGAATATTTAGATATAATTTAGTTTTGATTTATAAATACCAAAAAAAAGCACAAAACATGTACCATTCAGAAGAAAAAGTTTATATCACTATTAGAATTCTCATGATAAATATGAGCAACTCCAAGAAAAATTGAATCTTGTGTATAATTATATAGGTTAGATTAGCAAACTTTAATGCAATTAATCCATTGTTAACATATACAAGGCATTAGGTGGGAGGAAGTTAGAAGTGATGGAGCAAGTTTGCAGAATGCGCTACTGCCAATGTTCCTTCAGTGAGTAGATCTGAAATGAACATTGTACTGAGGGACTAGAACCATCAATATGATTAAATGTTTGCTAGGATGGACACGAGATTATTAATCAAACCACTTGACTGGTGTTCTGGAAGATGTATAAATATAACCTAAAATTAACACTTTTGAACTATGCCTGTGTTCTAAATTTTCACTGGTTTTGGTCTACATAGACGTGATCTAATAAAACCAGATGAACTTCTCAAAAAAAAAAATAGATGCTCACTTTTAGTAAATAAAACAATTCATATTTCTGGTGCTTTATATCAGTCTATATATCATTCCATTTTGTGCAAATGTGTGACTAACACACCTGAAAAGGCCTCCATGCCTGACTTATGCCAGGATGCTCCTAGAAGAAAGTGCTGAAGACCTTCAGGAAACACTTAAAGTGACTGAAACAGCTGAAATGGGAATGATGGCTTGAAGACTGTCAAAAAAAATCAGAACATCTGGATAAACATAGGCTCAAGACTCATGAGATGGCAAAAGCGATTCTGTCATCAACAGGTCTTGGATTTAGAAGGAGGTGATTTCATTTGACTAAAAGCAAGAAATAAATTTGAGACATATGGAAGCCATATTTCATGGCATGACTTCACATCTCAGGTATAGAAGCATAAGTCTGCAAGTTGTGATAGTGATTACCTGTAGATTTACCTCCCTGGATGAAATACTGAACATTCACAGAATGAAAAAGTTATCTTTTGAGGGGATATAAAATACTATCTCTCAATCATGCATTGTATTTATTATATTTTATATATAGGAACACACATATATATTTTCTTTGCTTTTAAGAATAAATTTTGGGCTTTAATAGTCAAAGAAGCAGTCATAAATTACTTAAAGTTAAAAATCACAACTGTCATGTATTAGAAATATGTGTGTCACTGGAGGTTTTATAATGCAGAAAATGAAATATGTACCACTTAATTCTAAGATTTAAAATATTCTGCTAACATCAGTAAAAATTTCTAGAGTGGTTGTTTACCTTTACTTTTTACTTATTTTGAGTATTTTTCTTGGAGAAATAATCTATCCTAAGTAACCTCCTCACCAAGTCCTTCACAGGTAGTCACTCCAATTGGCTGGTCCAGAACAGTCTTTCCCCATGTGTCAGATGCTACAGAAAGCCCTGGTTTTGGAAGATCCCATTCTGGCATTTGAAATGACTATTAAAAGGCAATATGAGCCGGGCATGGTGGCGCATGCTTGCAATCCCAGCATTTGGGAGCCTGAGACCTGAGAATCACGGTTCGTGGACAGTCTCAGCTACTTAGTGAGGCCTTCTGCAACTCAGTGAGACCCGGTTTCAGAATAAATAAAAAGAATAAAAATAGGGCCGGGGGTGTAGCTTGGAGTTCGAATGTCCCTGGGTTCCATTCTCAGACCCGCAAAAAAAAAAAAAAAAAAAAAAAAAATTAAA
This sequence comes from Muscardinus avellanarius, assembly GCF_963383645.1. Lineage (NCBI taxonomy): Eukaryota > Metazoa > Chordata > Mammalia > Rodentia > Gliridae > Muscardinus > Muscardinus avellanarius. Next base: position 39,310,732 of record NC_137786.1, read on the forward strand.
AGTAAATAAAAATAAAAGCTAATATGAAGCATCTTCGATTATCTTCCCTCAATTTCTCATTCCACCTGATCCCTTCAAAACACAATTTGAGGACTTCCGGGAAGATGGCAATGGAGAAAAGCAGGACTTACGAGCCCTGCTAACAACCAATCTCTATTACCACAAAATCAGCGCCTTTCATAGCCAGAAAACACCATTAGCAGAGAAACAAAAAATGTAATTACAAGGGACAAAGAAAAAGAGGGCTGGAAAAACAAAACACCAGAAATAAACCAGACTGCAGTGCTGTGGCCGGAGCCGCGGTGTTGAGTGGCGGGTGCCATCTTCCTTTGCAGCACCTGGCCCCAGAGAGGAGGGGGACTCAGAACGGAGCTCAGAGCCACAGAGGAGATATGGCGGCTTCAAGCCCGAGGATGCAGCAGCAGCGCCTTACTGCCTGTGGCAGCGGTGAGTTCACCGGACGGCTCTAGACCAATGCACTTAACAGCCCACCAGGCTCCAGAAAGGAGTGGAGGACAGCTAGCCAAGGTGAGCCGCTGCAGAACAGCCAAGTGGAATTCGGCAGATTTTTAGGCGCAGGGAGCATCTAAAGCTCCCAGTGGCTGGGCTCAGCACACTCTGCAGGGACTCAGAGCAGAGCTCAAAACCAGAGAAAAAATTCACCAGCCTCACGGCCAAGGGCGTGGCAGCGGCGCCATATGGCCACCGGCGGCAGGAGCAGTGAATTCACTGAGTCCACTACAGCTCCATCAGCGCACTCAACAACAGTGAGTCAAATAGCGGACCCTAGAGAAGAAATCCCAGTACTGCACTCCCAGGGACTTGACCCATTGGGGGAGTGGCAGTGGCAGAGATATCACACCATAGAAGAACGCCCAACCAGGCACCCCCCCCATGGTCTAAAACAGCCTTGATTGACTCCCTGGGTCTGAGACTCTGCGATACAACCTAGTAAAGGAGTAGTGGGGACCGAGATACCACAGACTCAAGATCCAGAGCACCTTAAGTGAAGTCATAGTAATCCAAGGGAAGAACCCAGAGAAGGCACAAACTTCCGAAATCATGGGAAAGAGGAATAACCATGGAGCAATGAATGCCTACAACCCCACAACATCAGAACCTGATAAAACAGAAATTCAGAGATTTCTAGATCAAATCAGGAAAATAACTGTAGAAATAATAGACGTGTTTTGAAAAGAATTCAGAGAGAGCCAAAAAGAGATAAAGGATGCAACTAATGAAGTAAAGGCCTCAATTCAAAGTACAAACAACCGATTAGACCACATGGAGAATAGAATCTCGCTCTTAGAAGATGATCACTCCAAAAATGAACACATAGTTTCTAATTTACAAAAAAAAAAATCTGACAGCAGGAATCTGACATTGAAGAAATATGGGCCCATTTTAAGAGAACTAACCTAAGAATAATTGGAATAGAGGAGGGAAAAGAAGGTGAAACTAAAGGGATCAACAATCTCTTCAAGGAAGTAATAGCAGAAAATTTTCCAAACATAGAGCAAGAGGTCGCTACACAGGGCCAGGAAACTTATAGAACTCTCTTTAGACAGGATCGGAGAAGAGGATCCCCACGCCACATAATTGTCAAAATGACCAATGTGGAAGCCAAGCAGAGAATCTTAAAGGCAACAAAAACAAAGGGCCAAGTGACATTCAGAGGCAAACCAATTAGAATCACTCCAGACTTCCCAAACCAAGTCATGAGAGCCAGAAGGGCTTGGAGTAACATTCCAAACTCTGAAAGAAAACAACTTCCAGCCAAAAATTTCCTACCCAGCAAATCTTTCTATCAAATTAGATGGAGAAATAAGAAGCTTCCATGACAAACAGAAACGGAAGGAATTTATGTCTTCAAAACCAGCACTAGAGAAAATACTCAAAGAAATTAACTACAAAGAAGAAATAGGTAACACACACCAGAACCAGAGAAACAAGAGTTTCCATCCAACAGACAACTAAGATTGGTTATCTGTGGAGATTCATTATTTATGTTAGTCTTTTACATATCTCTAAATTGTATTGTTTGCTTTTATTGTTGCTAATTTTTAGGATGTCTAGTTCGAATATTAATATACCTTCAGATATAGCATTTGGAAATATTTTATCCCATTCTATCAGTAACTTTTAACTCTGTTTACATTGTCTTTGGATACACAATATTTTTTTTATTTTTTAGGGAGTTTGTTTACCCTTCTGTTGCCTGTGCCATTAAAATCATATCCAAGAAATCACTGCCAATTTCAATGTTGTGAGGTTTTATGACCTAGATTTTCTTCTAAAATTTATAGTCTTAAGATTTATATTTAGGTCTTTTATCTATTTTGAGTTAATATTTGTATATGGGGTTAGGTAAGGGTCCAATTTTATTCTTTTTCATGTAATTATTATTTTTCAACAATATTTAGTTAAAAGATTATTATTTCTTCCACCAAATGTTCGTGGAAACCTTGTCAAAAATAACTTGACAATATATGGAAGAATTTATCTCTAGGCTTTTATTTAACTCCAATGGTTTATATATCTGCCTTTAGAACAGTACTACACTGTTTCAATTATTGTAGCTTTATATGGTTTGAAATCAGAAAATATACATCTTCTAGCTTTGTTCTTTTTCGAGATCGTTTTGTGTATCTAGAGTCCATATTCCATATTAGGATAGATTTTTTTTCTGAAAAATAAATAAATAAATGTATGATAGTTTTACCTAGAAAAAAAAGAAAAAGTATTTTCTGGTAAGAAAGAAAACAAAAAGAAATATTGAAATGTTATCTTTAAGTCATTAAAAGCTTGGTATTAGACAAATGAATCTTTTATGTGAGATTATCATTGTTAATTTTGGATAAATTGCTATAATACTAGATGTCAACCACTAAGCCAAGCATGGGAAGGAGTGATGGGGAAGGAACAGGATGGAGATCGGGTAGGGGCTAATTGGGCAATGTGTGCATGTATGTCTACAAGGTTTTTTTTTTATCCCACTATGATGTATGAATACAGTGCACCAATTAAAAAAAATTAAAAAAAGAAATTCTGAAAAAATATAAAATATGTCAACCCTTAAAAAAAACACAATTTGAATAACAAAAATCTGAGGAAATAAATATCCTGCATCATTATAACTTAAATCAACATATTTTCTACTTTTCTTTCTATAAAAATCTATTATAGAAAAGATAAAGAATAAAAAATCATATAAATTTTATTGATGAGAATATTAAATGCATATACAAAATTTTAATGAATTACAATTTGAAGAACACAAATAAAACTTATTAGAATTTATTTATTTTTATTTTTTGTGGTACTGGGGATAGAACCCAAGGGCTTTCTACCTCTGAGTGACACCCCCAGCCCTACTTTTTATTCTTTATTTTGAAACAGGGTCTCACTGAGTTGTAAAGGGCCTCACTAAGTAGCTGAGGCTGTCTGAGAACCATAATTCTCCTGTCTCAGCCTCCCAAATGCTGGGATTACAAGCATGCACCACCATGCCTGGCTAAATTTATTAGAATTTAAATTATGGAAGAAATTTTGAAGAAAAGTATGTTGCTGTACAATTTTTAAGAATGTTCTTTTCAAAAGTAAGTTTCTATGCATTGGAAGTTTTAAAAAATTGTGTGTGAATGATTCACTACTCATTCATCAGAAAAAATTATTGTTGTCATTTAAGTGAAAATTACAAAATAATCCTAACCTGGATTATCCAAAGGAATGCTTTGCCTTTTGAATGAATGTTTTTTTTTACTGTACTATTCTGACTGAAAGAGTTAATACCTATGTTTCTTGTGCTTCCTTTGCTTGTATTTACAGACTATAAGATGATTATTTTAACTATTTTTATAAATTCATCAGGATAGCACCATAATTATTTTTTGGTTCATCTGATCTCAGATACATTTAATCTCATTTTCCTATTTTGGGTAAAATGGTTAGTACCAAATTATTTCCAATATTTAAATATTGTTCTACTTATTTACGAGTATGGGGTCAGGTCCATATTATATTTGAATGTCTGATTGCTGTGGTAGCTTTCAGAATATAATCCAATGTCTCTTAATTTTCTATGTATTCTATTTTCATCTTCTTAAGTCACTCTCTGGGTGTTTGGACACCTTTCTTTCCTTTGACAGCTTTGGGTTTAGGTGTCAGAATGTCTGGTGTCACTGTTAATAAATTCTGTACAATTCCCAGGTTCTGTGTATTTCCAACCTGTAGTCAGCACCTCTGCACTTACCACCCTAGACTCAGGCCTGTGCTTCCCTGCAGCAGGGGAGGAGAATGTCCAAAGTAGACTTGGAACCTCTCCCTGAGGCCCTGTGCAGGTATTGTGGTCTCGATGAATTTTCCTGTGTCTCTGGAAATTCTAACTGGGCTAGCCCATGTGGTCCCAAGATCAAAGGATTGCTGGTCCTTGGGCACACACACTTACTTGAATGGAATGATAAGAGAGGAAGAAAGCTGAGGTTGTTCAATGGAGGAGCTACATACGAATATGTGTAATAGCATAAATACAACATGATCAACCTGGACACCCGCTATTGGGTGGAGGAGGTAAAGGGTGGGGGAAGGGCATGAAACACAATGTAAATGTATACCACTCTCAATATATTCCACTTATAAAAAAATAAAAATTAAATTAAAAAAATATTTTTCTATTCAGATTTATATAAAGTGTTCTATTCTCTTTATTTTATTTTATTTTTTTGGTGGTACTAGGGGTGGAACCCAGAGGCTTTCTACCTCAGGGCTATACTCCCAGACCTATTTTATATTTTATTTGGAAACAGGGTCTCACTAAGTTGCTGAGAGCCTCACTAAGTAGATGAGGCTGGCTTTGAAACTGTGAGAACCTCCAGTCTCAGCCTTCCAAGCTCGGGGATTACAAGCCTGCGCCACCATGCCCGGCTTCTTTTCTCATTTTAAAGTAAAAATTTGACATATCTAGGCCTCAAATGCTGTATTAGTTTTTTTTTTTACTCCATTACATTATTATTAAAATTCTCTCTCTGAGATAAACTATTTTGTGCATGATTCCATAGTCCTCAGTGGTCTGTACCAACAATTCAACATCTAATTTTCCATCTTAGATAAATACTTTCACATACCTGTACTATGAAAATTCTTGTACAAGGATCTTCATTGTGCAGGCAGTCTCATTTATAATCATAAAAAATTAGAAACAAAATGGAACTATGAAAACGAGAATGACTAATAAAATTATTGTATATTTATAGTATAGAGAGACTTGCAGCTATTAAAGATCTTCAAGATATTCTTAAATAAAAAGACAACTATAAAACAACTAGAAATGTGATATAATAATAACAAGTGTTAACAAGGGTTGGCAAAGATGTAGAGAAATTGGAACTCTCATACTGTGCTGTTGGGGAAATAAAATGATGCAGCTACTTTGCTACTTTGGAACTCAGTCTCCGGCACTCCTTCAAAGGTTAGAATTACTATCATGACCCAACCATCGTGCCCTAGGTATGTAACCTTGAGAAATAAAGACATGTGTCCACAAAGAAGCTTATGCAAGAATGTTCATGTCCGCATCATTCATATTTCTCAAAAAATGTAAAAACAAGTAAAATGCCCATCAACTGGTAAATAGGTAAATAAAATGTGATACATTCATACAATGCAATAGTGTTTAGTAGTATAATGAAATAAAGTACTGATTCATGCTACAAAACAAATGAACCTTGAGAACTATGGTAGATAAAAGAAAAATTACAAAGGATCACATACTGAACTTTTCCCTTTACATGAAATAGCCAGAATTAGCAGAATTTTATAAAGACAAAAATTATATTGGTGGTTGTCTAGTGCTTGGGGTGTTAGTGGAGGGTAGGGATAAAATTAGCGGTTAATAGGAAGAGGGTTTATTTGGGGGTTGTTGATTGTAGTGATAAACTCATGAGTCTATTGAATACACTAAAAGACATTGGGGGCCCCAGCCCTGCCACCGTGGTCTACGCAGCAGCAGATCCACCCAGCCATCTATGCAGCAGTCATGCGGCCCTACACCACCGTTTACTTCCCTGTCCGAGGTAGGCACCTGCTGCTGCAGCGCAGCCCATGGCCCCTCATGTACTCCGAGAGACGCCAAACAACCCTTCCCCTCCGCGAGGCTGCATGGCCTGGCGGCCTCCTTCCCCATGCCCAGGCACCTCCTGGTGTCCTGTAAAGGAATGTGTCTCCATGGCCCCGCCCCAACCTCAGGACTCTCCCGCAGGTTGCTGTGAGGCCAGGTCTCTGTGGCGCCCCAACACCTCTGTCCTGTCCCCCCATGAGCATGCAGCTGGCCAGACCAGGGCCAGAGCAGGAAGAAGGAGGTGGTGATGAAGGAGTCCTGGTCCCAGGGCTCGCTCAGGGCCTTCTGTCTCTACCGGCAGCTCCCCGAGTTCCAGGATGTAGAGCTCATCCGGTACCAGTCAGATGCCATCCCGTGTCACGTGGGCTGCACGCTCGGGCTCTACGGGAAGGACTACCCTGAGGCCGCCCTCCTGGACATGGTGAACGACAGCATGGAAGACCTCCACTGCAGGCAAGGATGACTCTCTGAAGGCGCTGCCAAGACGCCTCAAGTTTTTTGAGACCCTGCTGTCCCAGAACCAGGGCGGTCAGGCCTCCATTATGGGCAACCAGATCTCCTTCACCGACTACAATCTGATGGATTTGCTGCTGATCCACCAGGTCCTGGCTCCAGGCTGCCTGGACTCCTTCCCCCTACTCTCAACATACTTGGTGCACCTGAGCACCCCGCCCACAATCAAAGCCTTCTGGACCTTGACCACAGGAACCACCCTCTCAAAGGTGATGGGAAACCGAAAGGGCTGCCTGTCCCGCTTCTCCAGGACTGATAAAGTTTCCAATACAGGGGGGGGAAAAAAGACATTGGGTATACAGTTCAAATGAGTGAATTGTATGATTTGAAATATATTTTAAGGGAGCTGTTAGAAAATATAATCATATAATCATATTATTTAAGAATACATATGTACACATAAATTAAATAAAAAATAGACTCCACAAGTTAATACTGAGGAAGAAGAGGGGATTAGACTGAAAAAGAATGTTCTAAAAATAGTCTATGTTTTTAGTTTGTATTTGTGTACTATTGATGCAATTAATAATTCTCAAGTTATTTTTTCTAATGAAGGGTTCCTCTCATCAAGCCTATCAAACAGCTTCTTTAAAATGAGGCTTACATTTCTCTACCCCTCTTCCTATTTAAATGTCTCACCTCTACACAGTGCAGAAAGCACTGGGTGAGTCAGCCAATAGTGTATTCTTGCCACGCATAAGGTGAAAATCCCGAGGAGTACACTAAAGTGCTGCAGGTCCACTGAGCAGTAACTTGATCTTCCAAAAATGTAAGGTGACAGCCCCGAGATCATATGTCAGACTCACTCATATTCTGCTGTAGATTTTCTTAGCAGGGTTTTCTTTTTTAATGGAGAGCTAGGGATTTGCTTCCATAATCCTTTTTTTTTTCTTCTTATACTGAGGCTTGAATTCAAGGCCATTCTACCTTCATGCTACACCCCAAGTCCTATTTTACCTTTTTAAATGCTGAAACAGGGTCTCCCTAGGTTGCTTAGACCTTGCTACTTGAAGGGGGTGTCCTCTGAACCTGCCATCCTCTTGTCTCAGCCTCCCAAATGCTGGGGCCACAGGCATGTGCCACCACGTCTGGCAACTTCCATGATCATTGGCTCATTGTTTTCTCCTTGTGACCCCATCTCCCCTCACTATTTCCACCGCAGACTCTCTCCCACATGGCAACTAGAATCTCTACTACTATGGAGAATTAATAAAAATTAGATTAAAATACCAATTTTAAATCATTTTGATGCATAAAAGACAGACTATCAGATAATGTCTGAAGAATCTAGAAGAATAAATAAAATAAAGGTAATGTGGAAAACCTGAAAGAACATTAAACTAGTCAGCTGCAACCACAAAGTAAAAATTTGCTCCTGTAACTCTACAAATTAAGGTTCAGTTTAATGAATATGTTAAGATTATACTGGGCAGTTTTCCATAGCTTATAGAACACCCAGAGCAGAACTGCAAATATTTTCCTTCTCCTCTAACTAAATTAAGTCATGTATAATTTAATTCATAGCATCTTGAATTTCCAAATTAAAATCACCTTTAATTAAAAATTTCAGCCAGCCATAAAAATAAAGAATATTATATTTTCTAAACATAAATGATCACAATATTTATCAAAGCTATATTAAACAGAAAGGTCTAAAAACAGCAGAATCCTATAGGCCAAAAAGCAATTAGTTTCAGGTGTTTCCTGTTAATAAATTAGGATAAGCTTAGGGCCAGACTTGTGAAATGATTTTTCTTAATTAAAAAAGAAATTAAGAGTGTAATGTTTATTCTCTTTTCCCAAAGGTGAACTGGAAAGTTAAGTTCATAACTAAATAAGAGAAGGTAATTTCACTCATCCTTAAAGCTTCAAAGTACCCCTTTTTTCCCAAATGACCAGATGGAATATTAAAATAATGAAAATGATTAGAGAACCAGACATTTCAACCAAGTATTATTGATCAATGTAGGATCCAGGGTTCAATCTCTTACACTTTTCTTCTGCCTCAGAAGTCTTCTAATCTAAACTAGAATATATACAATGACATGATTTGACAACATTTGGTAGCATGTACTGTCTACTTTTTATGATATGGTGAACAAATTCAAAGATCACATTTTTGGAGCACTGTGTGGTTAGAAAGGGAGGTAGGTGGGGAATTCCAGGGTGAGGAGCATTTAGGAGGTTAACAAGCAAATTGCTCACCAAAACAATGGTACAGAGTTCACAATGAATATGGTACTCACATTGGTTAAAAAAATTGTTAACAGTTTTCTTTCCTAGTGGAAGAGAAAGATATACTTAGAATAATAGAGAAAAGTATTGAGGGCCTGTACTGTGGGGTCAGGTCATAGGAGACTTAAGCTCAGGCCTAGAAGCCAAAACTTCTTTCATAGAAAATAGAGTCCATCACAAGTATCAGAGTAGAAGAGAGACCGTATCAAAATGGTAGATCAAAATCAGGTGAGCAATGATTTTTTTTTCTGCAAGAGAGAATTCCTCTAAATAATCTTATTATATTCTAAATAATACTATTATGTTTTGCATGAGGAAAACCCTCTAAACAATCCATTATAGCAATATATAGATGAAAATAAAATGAGTTTGAAAGTTTAATAAATGCTGGTATTATTTGTATGTTTACTATTATAGGCATCAAAAGTATGAATAAAAGATCATTTCTCACTTTTCTTTTCTTTTTTTTTTTTTTTTTTTTGGTGGTACTGGGGTTCCTGGAAGCCCTTCTACCTCCGGGCTACACTCCCAGACCTATTTTTATTTTTTATATTTTTTACTTGGAAACAGGGTCTCCTAAGCCAGCGCGCATGGCTGGCTTCGAACCTATGCAATCCTCCCGTCTCTGCCTCCAAGCACAGGGATTACAAGCATGCGCCACCATGCCCGGCCTCACCTTTATTTTCGTAAAAGCAGAAGAACTGATAGATATGAGGTGAAGAAGATCATGCATTTCTCACCCTGGAATTCCCCACCTGTCTACCTCACTTTCTAAGCATACACTGCTCTATAAATGTGATCTTTGAATGTGTTCCCCATATCATAAAAGGTAGACAGTATGTGCTACCAAATATTGTCAAATCATGTCATTTTATATATTCTAGTTTAGATTAGAAGTATTCTGAGACAGGAGAAAAGTGCAATGATCTTCTTACCTTCTAACATTTTGAATTTTCAGACACAGCCGGGGACACTGGTTAAAATATTAAAAAGTGCTGAGTGTGGTGGTACACAGTGTAATCCCAGGACTTGGGGGGCTGGGAGGCTGGGACAGGGGGATTGCGCAGGTTCGAAGCCAGCCTCAGCTACTTAGTGAGGCTCTCAACAACTTAGTGAGACCCTGTTTCCAAATAAATTTTAAAATAAATCTGGGAATGTAGTCCAGAGGAAGAAGGCCCCTGGGTTTCATCCCCAGTAGCAAAAAAGAAAAAAAAAAATTAGGAAGTGTCAATATGGAGCCAGAGCTTACATGAGAAAGATCTAGAAGTACAGACTTGTGGATATAATTGTAAACAGGACTGAGGGCCAAAAGGTAAAATTTGAAAGTGTCAGTGGTCAAAAAAGAGGACTCAGTGATGGGAACAAAGAAGGATTAATCAGAGAAGCAGGAAGCCAACCTAGACTGTATTTCACAGGAACCAATGGAGGAAGGCAGTACAAGAAAGGTGGGGCCAACAATTTCAGATGCTACAAAGTCATAAGCGAACGAGAACAAAAAAATAATAACCCCCTGAGATTTTCAATTACACACACACACACACACTATTGACCTACAAATAATACACCTAGTGAAAAATCATAAAATTGATTTACACTAACATTTAGAATTCTATTTTTGTTTCTACTTGATGGAAAAAAGCTGGATTTTCTGGAATTTGTATCATTATTCAAAGCCTTGACACATCTGCAATACTACGAAAATGCATTTCTAACAAACGTCATATTTAAAGTGATTTGTATCATCAAAAATAGTCAATGAAATATAGTACTACACACAATTACTCTTTATGATGTTATCAATGCAGATTATTTAGATACCAGTTAAATTAAAAATTCCACATTATACATGTCCAAGTTCATGCACAAATAAACTATCAAAAATATTCAAGGGCCAAAATCAACTATACTATTTAAGCTTTATTGTATTTTACTGTAGCATAATTTCATTAAAATTGCTCTGTATTAAATAATTTATTCAATTTGCCAGAATATGGTGTTCTAAAGAGTTAACTGTGGTTGGAAAAAAGTGAAGAGTAAGTTAAAAATCTACAACTGTTAATTTAATTACAGAATGACTTTCACAGGCCTGTAACTTTTTCCCTACTTTTCCTAACAAAGCTAAATTGTTTTATCTATAACAATACCATAACATCATTAAAGTTAGACATGAAATTAATAATGTTCCTGGGAAATGACTCTTTGCTATAAAAATAATATGTTATTCTCTTTTCAGCAAAAAAACATAGTCTCAAGACAAAATGCATTATTTGGGGAACAGACTTGTCTTCTCCTATCAGCTTCTCCTACTAACTCAGCAGAGAGCTTTAACCATATCAGCCATTAATTTTCCTGTCTTTCAAGTAAAATGATCTAGCTCTATTTGCCTCATAGAGTTTTTATGATGGGGAAATGTAAATGAATATAAAAAATCATTAACATGTTCAAAGTTATTATGCTGTAGTGATAAATCTTTTCCAGGCGAAACACAATCATTTCTAGGTATTGTAATCCATATGCAGTTTTCTGAAGGCAGGCAATCCTACCAAATCTCACACAAGAGAAGCCTTAGACTACCTGATTCTAAAAAGGAAAACAGGTTTGATTTTCCTCTGGCAGAAAATACATGGCCACAACATTTTTGTCCAAGTTTGTCAAACTGATCGTTGCATCTAGAAGGCTGGAAAGCAAGTGAACCTCAACCTATCTCTACTTTCCTCCTTTTTTTTTTTTTTTGAGGCTTGATTGCCTCTATAGTAGGTCTCTTCTGATTTTTTTCTTTCCTTAACAGTGTTAAAACATTTATCTTAGCTGTCAAAATGGAGTAACCCCCAATGCCAGGAGCAGCCTGGCTAGCTCAAGAGGGGCTATGGCAGGGCTCCCATTAGAGAACTTTTTTTTTGTTGTTGATAAGAGTTATGCTTTAAGACTCCTTGCAACCAGAGGATTTGTTTTGTGTTTGCACTCTGAGCAGCCTTCTTATTATATGCAACAATATTCATCAATGCATCTGGCCCATTAACATTGACTGCTATCCATAGGGAAGGCTGAATACCCTCCAGGAGCAGGCAAGAGGTTATACAAAGGATACAGGGAGTTCTAAGGTCAATAGAGTCTTCTAAGGGTCTTAATTAGGAACTAATGAACCATGATGAATAAAAGTCTCATTGTAACCCACATTTACTAAATAATTTGGCTGTCAGTTTGATTTTTGCATTAAGCATCTACTTCTCTGTAACCCCCACACACCATCACTTTAAAAAATAATCCAGGGATATTTCAGATATCTACTCCTTAATTATCTTCATTTTTCTTGGCTAGTCTCCCCCAAAAGGTTCCTTCAAATCCTCCAAAGTGTTATCAGCATTTATTCTCACTGCCCGCATGTAAATATGTCTGGGGGACAACATATCATGCTTTACACTCTAAATCAGGTCATAGTTTTCTTTGAGTGTTTAGTTGATCTCTAATAACTCCACATTTTTTCATTAATATTTCACTCTTACCAAACATTTATTAGAGATAGCAATTGCTCAAAGCTAGAGTATCTAAACAGAAACCTTAGAAAAACACATGGCTATTTTATTTTAATTTTCAAAGCTTGGAAGCATTAAGATATTTTATCATTTCCACATATCTCTAAATCTTCATTTCAAGTAAATGTTATTTTAGAATTTCAAAACATAACTGCTTAAAAGTCACTGAATTTTCTGTTAGCCTTTTTTGTCATAAGTTATGCTAGATTTTAATTCATAATGTATCTAAATAAATTGGGAAACAAACTTTTATTTTCTCATATTATTGAATATAGCTATTGTTTAGTTATAATTTTGTTTTAAATACCTTCACATTCACTTTCAATTGGTATATAACAAATTACCACAAAACAATATCCATTTATCACCTTAGAATTCTATAAGCTAATAGTCTGTCCATAGCTCAACTAGGTTCTTTGCTTAGAGTCTTACAAAAGTAAAGTCAATAGACGGTCTTAGTCCTCTTATTCTTGGAACTGTGATTATGGCAGATTCCATTTCCAAGGTAAGTTGTTAAATGAGGTCTATTTGTGGATGTAGGACATAACTTCCGGTTTTCTTGCTGGCTGTGGACCAGCAGTAGCTCTCATCTCTGGCTACCTCCATGTGTAAGATATGGCTATCTTCACAACATGGAAAATTGTTTCTTCAAAGCCAAGGAGAACATCTGCAGCTGTAATATCAATTCTTTCAGATCACACTTGATTGAATAGATGAGGCCCCAATCAAGTGCAGGGGATTACACATAGGCATGAGTGATTTGGGGCGGGAATTGTAGGACCAAGTTAAAATTCTACTTAACCTAATACCAATAAAACATGTATGAATTAAGACAATGCTGGTTGTTGTTAGTTTTTTTTTTTTTTTTTTTTTTTTTTTTTACTGGAGTCTACCTATACTTACCTTAATTCTCCAAAATAAATTCAGGGGAATATGACTTGAAAGTGTTGCTGGAAATATATAACAGCCATACTGTTGCTATGCTTTCTATAAAAATTTCCTGATTGCTCTACAAAATCCACACAGTATTATGGGATAAAGCAAGACCTGTTCAGTTGAGATGCATGCAGCACAATTTTTAGTCCCTTTGGCTTTCCTGTGACTGCTCAACCTACATTTAAACTAGAATAAATATCCACAAGAATATCACCATCATCATATTTATTTCATAAAGTTGATGCACATTTAGTATGGCATCACCTTTGTGAAAGAAATTTACCTCAGGTTTTAGATAAAGAACTAATTTTTGTGCCTTTGGGAAAATAAATATTTTTATTTTATGGATGTTCATCCATATAGTTAATCAAGATTCGAATTGCATCTTAACTACTGTAAAGCAGAAAAGTACATTTAAAACATATTCTTGCCGGTCATGGTGGCGCACGCTTGTAAACCCCGCACTTGGGAGGCGGAGACAGGAGGATCCCGCAGGTTCAAAGCCAGCCGCGCTGGCTTGAGAGACCCTGTTTCTAAATAAAAAAGTATAAAATAGGTCTGGGAGTGTAGCCCGGAGGTAGAAGGGCTTCCAGGAACCCCAGTACCACCAAAAAAAACAAAACAAAACAAAAAAACCCCAAACATATCCTTAAGAAATATATGACATCTTATATACAACCTGTCTCTAAATTTTAATTTTCTTAAAATGTGTTTTCTTCTTTATCTTAAGTATCTCTACTTCATAAAATTTTATGATTACACCAATAGCTATGGAAATTGCCATAAGCCCTTATTGAAATCAATCAATATTTATTGAGTATTATAAATTGAGTAGTTTTAGGCACTGTAGCAAGAGCCTAAATGATATTTAATTTCTCTTTCTCCTTAAAAAATCTAACATGTTTGCAAAATAATTAGGATTGAACATAAAAAAGAATTAGAGACACGATCAAGGTAATGTAGAAACTGGAAAATGAAAACATACAGGAACTATTATAATATACAGTAACATCACATAGTATATATGCTCCTCTATAAACCAAATAATCTGAAGCCTTACATGTAGTACAAATAAAGTCATATTGATTCAAAAAGCACAAGTTTTTCATCTTGTACCCATCTGCTCATGCAGTACCTTCATTCCACCAACAATGCCTGTCTATGTTGTTTTGGAGACTTCCTCAAAGGGCATCTCTCCCTCAACCCAATCTCTCAGCCAGAGCCACCATGTGATGTATTTTTTGTGATCGACTTTTTTTTTTTTTTCTTTTCAGCACTAGAGATGGAACCCAGGGGCATTCTACCTCCGAGCTACAGCCTCAGTTCTATTTTTTCTCTTTATTTTGAAACAGGGTCTCACTGAGTTGCAAAGGGCCTCACTCAATAGTAGCTGTGACTGTCCGCAAACCGTGATTCTCCTGTCTCAGCCTCCCAAATGCTGGGATTACAAGCTTCTACTTATATAGCTCATTACCTTCAACTTCTGCTGTCCACACTGGCTTTTTAAAAATTACTAATGCTTTCTTTTTATGCACTTTATAACTGAGTTCATACATACATTTTGCTATAAGATCTGTTTTTAAATTTTGTTTCATTTTGTTTTGCTAACAAATGTATTTCAAAGATTTTCCTCTGAAGTTTGTTACTTGGTTTCCCTTTTTTCTTTAGATATATATCCTTTTCTATTTTGCCAGGATTTGTTTATTGGTACATTATGATTACCATAGCAGCAGGGTTCGTTGTTATATATTTGTACATGTACATATATAATTTGGTAAATTTATCCCTCAATACAAACCCTCTCCCTCTCCTCCTTCCTTTCCTTTGGTTCCTTTCTCCTACTCTACTATTTTTTTTTCTATTTTCATGAGATTCCTCCCATTCATTTTTTTCTCTCTCCCTTTCTACTTGTAAGAAAAAAAATATGATTCTTGTCTGAGTCTGGCTTATTTCATTTAATACAATATGCCCAAGTTCTTTTCATTTTCTTGAGAATAACATAATTTCATTATTAAAACAATCATAGTACTTGCCCCAGTGAAAATTTTCCTTGTAACACTTGGGCATCTAGACAAACAATGCTTTTTTTCTGGTCCTGCAAGTCTCCCTTTCTTTTCTGATTAAGTTTGTTCAGAGTCCATAAAGAAGATAAAGAAGTGGCTCTTTCTCCTTCCTGGGCCATGTTTTCACATTTGGACAATAAGCACTGCTTTTACTTGGAGTCTATAATGAGGATCTTAAGAGATTTACTCTAACTTCTAACCTCATCCCTTTAGACACTATAGATAAAATATTTTTCTAGAACCACAGAAGGTAATTTTACTTATTTATGCTTTCATCCTTGCCCCCTGTCTTTTCCTTGACCCTGAAAAACCACTCATTCTTCTTTCTCCAGATTAAAAAAAAAATTCTAGTGTCATTGCTATCTTTATTACTGAGGGTACACTAGGTGCTGGGCACAGAGCTCAGTGGCTTATATAGATAATAAATGAACAGGAAGATTAAGAAACTTGCCCCAAGTTCACAAGCAGAGAAGCTGGAACTCAAACCCAGGTGATCAAATTCCACAGATGTCAGGCTTTAACTGGCATATGTAAATAAACAGGCGTAAATGGAGGTGGTGTAGACAACCCTGGGACTCAATTTAATTTGTTGATATGTTCATTCTGATTTATAGTCTCTGAACAGAAATGATTCATACAATTCTCCTTCTCCCACTTTATATCTCAGTAGAAAAAGAAAAGTTTCAGAAAGACAAAATGACCTTTCTACAATTCCATAATTAGTACTTGGTAAAGGTAGGACTCAGCTCTATTGGATCGGCATCTTGAGGTCTCATCTTCACATCTCTGGAAAGTGGTAGCACTCAGAATGCCCTCAAAAAAAGTTATTTGGATGAATGAGTGAATGAATTAATAAACACAATTAAGGGCATCTGAATTAAGTAATTCAATGTTTTTGTCTTTAACCCATGGTTGATCTTAGAATGGCAGTTATCCTAAAAAAAAAAAAATATGTTTCTGGTTAAAATGGAATTTTTCCAGAAAATATTTAATGAATTAGGTTTTAAAATCAATGAAGAATATATTTTTAAGAGTGGAAAGGAAATGAATCTTATGTGATGCAATGGAACATAATAAGGTAATATAAAAATGTGTATATGTTGCTGGGCGTGGTGGTGCACGCTTGTAATCCCCGTGCTTGGGAGGAAGAGACAGGAGGATCGCGCAGGTTCGAAGCCAGCCACGCGCGCTGGCTTAGGAGACCCTGTTTCCAAATTAAAATGTAAAAATAGGTCTGGGAGTGTAGCCCTGAGGTAGAAGGGCTTCCAGGAACCCTAGTACCACCAATAATAATAATAATAATAATAATAATAATAATAATAATAATAATAAAATAAAATAAAAATGTGTATATGTAAGCAAGCAATGTTAAATGTATTTATCTGAAGCTAAGTCTTAGTTGACTTAGAAATGAAATGTTCAAGTGATAAATGTCCAGTTGATAGAATCCCAGTTTTCTCTAGTTATGGTTTTAAACATTAAGTGGTGTTAGGAAATTCTGAAAAAAATATATTTTATTGAGCACTTTTAAAGAACACATGCTGAAATTGTCCTGAAACCAAACAAAGAAAAATGAGGTGTAAAGACTTCTAATAAATTAAAATCTTTCACTAGGGAATACTGTGTGTTCCTAAGCAGGGAAGGCAAATGATTTAAAAACACAAAATGTAAAAGCCAAACATCTGCTTTATGTGTTTAGAGATGGGATTAGATTTTATTTATGGGAATCAGTAATTTAACTCTGGATTTCACCTGAATTGTTCATAATCTTTTGAGCACTCCTTAAAATTTGTATATCTATCAGCCCATTAATCTTTTTCCACTGTCCTTGTTTCTAATAGTTCTTTTTCCTCTTAAATATATATGAGGCTATATAATTCATCTCATTCTTCCAGAATATTCTCAATAAGAAATATTTCAATGATATAACATGTGATCCACTGGCATTCTAATTTGTAAGCAAAGAAAACAATACTGGTCATAGCAAGCAGAAAATGACTTACGATAAAAGCATTAAATAGTTTCAGAATGGTTAAAGAGAAACCGCACATACTCAAAATACTCAAAATAGTGCTGCATAACAAATTAAAGAAAATAATTTCTTTGTTGTTGCTTCACACATAGCTAGGAGTTAGCTTTATTTAGAATAAAGACATAAGGCACAGGGCCTAAATAATTCTGCTTGATTACTGTTACCAGTGGAGATAGGCAGAACTGCCATCATCATGCCTACATCATGTTTTTATTTTGGGGTATAGTTAACTTCTGATTCAAATCGGTTTATTTTTGGCAGAGGCTAGAACACGGCTTCCCTAGGGGAGGCTCTGCTGTAACGGTCATGTCAGGGTTTGCTTCTAGCTCCATGTAGTATCCCACAAGCATATCATGAGCTCTGGCTCTCCTGGATTCTAAGGGTCACATGGCAGGAGCTTTGTCTTTTGTACCCCACTAACGCAGTTGCCTTTTGAGTAACATATTAAGCAATTTTCTTTAAAATATAAAATGGTTTAACCCAAGATATATATATATATATATATATATATATATATATATATATATATATACATATATATATGAAGAGACAGATTTTTTATTTTTTTATTTATTTTTTATTTTTTTATTAATTTATTTTTTAAATTGGTGCATTGTAGTCATATATCAATCACATTGGAGTACAAGACTTGAGAGGATATACAAGCACACATCATCCAATTAGCCCTCCTCCAGCCCCCATCCCATTCCCTCCCCCTCCCTCCATCCCACTTCTTTGGTGATTTACTTTGATACATTTGTTTATGTACCTCCTGCGTTTTAAAGAGGCTCTGTCCTCCAGTATTACATACCCTCTGATTGGTCACATTAGTTGCTTCACTATAGGGCCCTTTCTATAGCTCAACCTCTTCCTGTTGCCCTTTTCCTCCTAGTTATTGCTGATTAAGAGAAGCGTCTGATTTATATTTTCTGCGACATTTCTCTGTGCATGCTGCGTGGCAAGTACCGATCCCACTCTTGATGGTCCCAGTAGTGGCCTGGCTACTCAGTGGACTGATCCAGACCTCGCTGGCTCAAGCAGTGGCCTTGCCTCATGGGAGGCCCCAGTTCTGGTCTCACTGGCCCCTGCACCGGTCTAACCCCTAAGCTGGCTTTGGTCCCGGCCTTGGAGGCCACAGGAGTGAACTTGCTTAACACCAGACTCCGATGCTGGCCATTGGCCCCTGCACCAACCTACCCCTTGGAGGGTTCCAATCCCGGCCTCGGAGGCCTCAGCACCAGCCTAGCCTCATGGCAGGCTCCACTGCTGGCCTCGTTGGCCCCAGCACCGGCCTAACCCCTCGGCAGGTTCCGTTCCCGGCCTAGGAGGACCCAGCACTGTCCATGTCTCACGGCAGGCTCCGATGCTGGCCTCGCCTCACGGCAGGCTCCGATGCCGGCCTCGCTGGCCCCAGCACCGGTCTAGCCCTTCGGCAGGTTGTTATCCTGGCCTTGGAGGCCCCAGTACCGGACTTGCCACTCGGCAGGCTTTGATGAAAGCCTCGCTGACCCCAGCACCGGCCTAACCCCTCAGCAGGCTCTTATCCCGGCCTTGGAGGTCCCAGTACTGGCCTTGCCTCATGGCAGGCTCCAATGCTGCCCTCGCTGGCCTCAGCATCGGCCTCACCCCTCGGCAGGCTCCAATCCCGGCCTCGGAGGCCCCAGTACCGGCCTTGCCTCATGGCAGGCTCTGGTGCCGGCCTCGCTGGCCCCAGCACCAGCCTAACCCCTCGGCCGATTCCGATACTGGCCTCGGAGCTCCCAGCACAGGCCATGCCTCACGGCAGGCTGCAATGCTGGCCTCACTGGCTCCAGCACCGGCCTAACCCCTCAGCAGGCTCTTATCCTGGCCTCGGAGGCCCCAGTATCGGCCTTGCCTCACGGCAGGCTCCGATGCCAGCCTCGCTGGCCCCAGCACCGGCCTAACCCCTCGGCAAGCTCTTATCCTGGCCTCAGAGGCCCCAGTACCGGCCTTGTCTCAAGGCAGGCTCCGATGCCGGCCTCACTGGCCCCAGCACCGGCCTACCCCTTGGCAGGCTCCTATCCCGGCCTTGGAGGCCCCAGCACTGGTCATGCCTCACGGCAGGCTCCGATGCCGGCCTCGCTGGCCCCAGCACCGACCTAACCCCTCGGCAGGCTCTTATCGTGGCCTCGGAGGCCCCAGCACCAACCATGCCTCACGGCTGGCTCCGATGCTGGCCTCGCTGGCCCCAGCACCGGCCTAACCCCTCGGCAGGCTCTTATCCTGGCCTCGGATGCCCCAGTACCGGCCTTGCCTCACAGCAGGCTCCGGTGCCGGCCTTGCTTGCCCCAGCACCGGCCTAACCCCTCTGCAGGCTCTTATCCTGACTGCGGAGGCCCCATTATCGGCCCTGCCTCACGGCAGGCTCCGATGCCAGCCTCGCTGGCCCCAGCACTGGCCTAACCACTCAGTAGGCTCTTATCCTGCCTTCGGACGCCCCAGTACCGGCCTTGCCTCACAGCAGGCTCCGATGCCAGCCTCGCTGGCCCCAACACCAGCCTAACCCCTCGGCAGGCTCCGATCACGGCCTTGGAGGCCCCATCACTGGTCATGCCTCATGGCAGGCTCCGATGCCGGCCTCGCTGGCCCCAGCACCAGCCTAACCCCTTGGCAGGCTCTTATCCTGGCCTCGGAGGCCCCAGTACCAGCCTTGCCTCAAGGCAGGCTCCAATCCTGGCCTCGGAGGCCCCAGTACCGGACTTGCCTCACGGCAGGCTCCGATGCCGGCCTCGCTCGCCCCAGCACCGGCGTAACCCTTCGGCAGGCTCTTATCTTGGCCTCGGAGGCCCCAATTCCGGCCTTGCCTCAAGGCAGGCTCCGATCCCGGCCTAGGAGGCCCCAGTACTGGACTTGCCTCACGGCAGGCTCCGATGCCGGCCACGCTGGCCCCAGCACTGGCCTAACTCTCGGCAGGCTCTTATCCTGGCCTCGGAAGCCCCAGTACCAGCCTTGCCTCATGGCAGGCTCCGATACCAGCCTCACTGGCCCCAGCACCGGCCTAACCCCTCGGCAGGCTCTTATCCTGACCTCGGAGGCCCCAGTACCAGCCTTGCCTCATGGCAGGCTCTGATGCTGGCCTTGCTGGCCCCAGCACCAGCCTAACCCCTCGGCAGGCTCTTATCCTGGCCTTGGAGGCCCCAGTACCGGCCTTGCCTCACGGCAGGCTCCGATGCCAGCCTCGCTGGCCCCAGCACCGGCCTAACCCCTCAGCAGGTTCCAGACCCGACCTCGGAGGCCCCAGCACAAGCCTTGCCTCATGGCAGGCTCCAATGCCGGCCTCGCTGACCCCAGCATCGGTCTAACCCCTCAGCAGGTTCCAATCCCAGCCACGGAGGCCTCAGTAGTGGCCTTGCCTCACAGCAAGCTCCGATGTCGGCCACTGGCCCCAGTGCCCGCTTAACCGCTCAGCAGGTTCCGATCACTGTCTCTGTGGTTATTATTTCAAAGGTTCCAGGTGTAATGTATCAGATCTCTGCCTCCCCTGAGTATTGGACACTGGCATTGCCACTGCCTCCACCGTTTCAAATCCTTCCCAGGCTCTTTTTCCACTCTGAATGTTGTCCAGTGTTCCTAAGCATGCGTGATGGTAGCATTCGAAATTTTGTGTAATTTCTCCAAAAAAATAAAGTTGGTAGGATCCGGTTTCTGCTTCTCCTGAATACAAGTCTCCACCACCATCGCGGAGAACTCTTTCAACACCACATTTCTCCTTGGTCTCCGCTAAACTCTCTCCTTACAGGTGATGTCTGAGATTCTTAACAATATAGAGAAATAGCAGTCCTCTTTCATGGCGAATTTTTCCATAAGTTCCAGTGCATTTAGATAAGTTTTGTCTGCATCTCTAGTATACTGGCATCCATAATGGCTTTCTTACCTCCTCTCCGATATTTTTCTTTATCTTTTTCTGTTCTGGGCCAGGTTTCTCCAGGGGTCTGGCGTGCTACTCGCAGTTCGGCCCGGGGCCCAGAGTCCCGGACCTGGGCCCCATCTGGCATGCCCTGCGCGCGACCCCTGCCCAGAACCAGCATCTTACTGGGCCTGGTTTCTCCAGGGGTCTGGCGTGCTACTTGCAGTTCGGCCCGGGGCCCAGAATCCCGCGACCCGGCCCCGGCTGGTGTGCGCCGCGCCCAGATTTTTTAAATAGACAAAACTTATGGAGAAAAGTATATTATTAAGTTATTAGTTATTTTGAAGCAAGTTTGTTTCCAGCTTGTTCCAGATTAACTTACTTCCAAAATAAATACTTTAACAAATGAACCATGGTTCCTCTCAAGGCATCATTGACTCTGTTGTAAGGGGAAGTTTTTAAAAGTCAGATTTTTAATTTAAAAATTAAAGATACTTTACAAGCCTTACCTTCTAGTTAGTTATATGTGTATATGTGTATGTTTATTTTGATAATTAGGGACTTACAATATATATTTATAATCTATTTACAGAAAGAACATTGTTTAAAAAGATTTAAAACCTGGCTTGTTGCAACACATTAGTCTAATAAGAAATATAATTAAGGTCACTTGAAGAGTCTGGTGTGAGAAAAATAAACAGGTAGTTTATTAATGATTTGTTTTGTAATCTGAAGCTCCATACCTTTCTTCCTATCTTTCTTTTTTCTTCCTTCCTTCCTTCATTTTTTTTTAACCTCAAAAATCAGTATTATCTGCTGAAAGTTACATACACATTTTTCATATTCTTTTTCACCAGTTTATTATCTCAACTAGAATACCTGGCATATAAAAATGCATATATGCATGTTCAGTTAACCCTTGATGTTCAGGGATTCAACATCCAGAGATTCAACCAACTACAGATGGAAAATGTTCCAAAAAAGTACGTCTTTATTTTACATGCACATTTTTGTCATTATTTTCTTTACAATACAATATAATGTTTAAGTACAAAGCACTTACATTTTATCAGATATTTAAGCAATACAAAGATTATTTAAAGATTATGAGAGGATGTGCATAGATTACATGCAAATGTGATACCATTGTATATAAGGAACTTGAGTATCGCCGTATTTTGGTATCCAAGGGAGGTTCTGGAACTAATCTCCCCCAGATATAGGATGTTTGTATGTGAGTGTATGTATATGATATATGTGTATGCTGCCATTTTGAATGTATATATGGAATATCACTAGTTTATGAGAATCCATTAATGTTTCAGTGAAATTTTTATATTAATGCAATTGATTAAATATTACATGTTCTATAGTTTACTAGATACTACAAAAAGAAAGGAAAAGGAATACAAAAGAAACATCCAACACAAGGTCTCCATTGAAAGGAAATGGTCAGGAATTATGCGCATGAAATATTGGAAGAGTCATATTGAGACATAGTAGTAGTAGTCTAAGAACATACTACAGACAGAAGAGATAAATATAGATCCCAAAAGTTAAGTAGCAGTTTTGTTTGGGACACTGGAGTTTATATGCATCTTAAAGCTACAAGATATAGGATTTACTAAGAAAGAACAAGAGAGAACCTCAACTTGACAAAATGAGTTGAAAGAAATTCAAATATATCCAAAAGCATTATCCTAAAAAGTAGTTAAAAAGAGCAAATTCAAGCTGGGTGTGGTGGCACAGGCTTGTAATCCCAGTACTTGGGAGGCTAAAACAGGAGGATCACAGGTTCTCTGCCAGCCTCAGCTACTTCATGAGGCCCTTTACAAGTTAGAAAGACCCTATTTCAAAATAAAGAACAAAAATAAAATAGGATGGAGGTGGAGATTCAGAGGTAGAATTCCCCTGGGTTCAATTTCCAGTATCACAAAAAAAAGAACAAACTCAAAAAAGTTTGTATGAGTGCTAATCATTAATTTTTCAATTTTTAATAGTGACTAATATAAATGTTTTACATTAGGCACTTAATTTTAGAGCTTAATTTTCAGCTGTAATTAAATAAAAATGTAGATTTTAGCCTGCATAAATAAAACAAGCTCAGGAAAATTTTGGCAACAATGTTCAGTGTACAATAGGCATTAGTAAATATTTGATTGATTAGGCTTAAATGATTAATATTTATAAAGTGTATTATTTACAAAATATTGCTTAGTTTTTAAATTCTTTAAGCACTATTGTCATATTGGAAGATAAAGGCAATTACCAGATTGTCACTAGAAACACTTTTGTTTAATTTCAAACTTTAACTTGAAAAAAAGAAAACATTTTGATTTATTAGCTACAGAATCCTGAAATTAATATATTGGGAGGGTTTCACATCAATTTTAGCATCTACCAATGGTCATGGCCTTGTGATTCATGTAGATGAGAGATAATGTTAGTCTTATTTCAAGTTGTTTTAAAGCAAAGATATAGAATACCTATTTCATGTGGCCTATATTGTGATCTCAGATATGTCTTTATGCATAAACTCCAAAGAGGAATAAAATTACAACTTTAACACAGCACGACTGCACAGTTTGTAATCAACACATAATGACATATCTTTGCATGTGTAAACTCTTGAACTGAGTCTCAAAATTCTCCTTCATATACTTCTATAGACAATTAATAGCCAACTTCATTGAAAAACTTTTGCTTCAAATATGTTACGATTAATGTATAGGATTGGAACATATAAAAAAAATTAGTTGACAAATGTCCTTACAGCAAATTTTAACTAATTTAATGCCCTCAAAGTAATAGAGGTGGTTAGTGGTCATGACTCGGTGAACTACTCCGTTATAACACATGCTATTTTAATATAATTTAATGCCAGTGCAAGTTTGAAAATCTTTCCATCTGTGGAAGAAGTAACTATTTTTGTACTTTTTAGCTATATTTTAATTAGTAGTACAAGGTTTCTCTTTCTATTTTAATGTAATATATTTCAACAGTGACTAGAAACTGGATCTTTTTTAAAATTTGTATTGGTGCATTATATTCATACATCATATTGGGGTAAAAAAAAAAAAACTTGTGTGGACATACATATACACATCAACCATTTAGCCCCTACCCAATTCCCACCCCATTCCCTTCCCATACCTCCTTCTCATGCTTGGCTTAGTGGTTGACTTTGATATGTTTAAGTGCACTGTGTGTTTTAGAGAATTCCCTTCTTCCCCTTTCCCATACGCTCCTTTAGGTTGCCTTGTTTGCTCCTCTATAGGATTTCCTTTTTCATCTAGAGTTCCTCCTATGACCCATTTCTCCCTAGCTTTCACATATTAGGGAAAACATCTGATTTCTTATTTTTTGTGACTGACTAATCTCACTTAGCATAATGTCCTCCAGTTCCAGCCTTCATGATTACCAAGAACAAACAAAAGACTACAATATAACACATACAATCTTCTATATTAAGTTTGTCTCAAAATCTACTGGTGTAACAAAGTGTAATCATCTTAATCAAAAAAAAAGAGAAGTCTCAGTTAAGTAACCATTTCCTTTCATTCCTTATTAAAGTTGTGAAATTAGAATTGCTTAAAAAAAAAAAGTTTGCCCTAGCTAAAAATCTCACTCTTAGCCAGATGCAGTGGTGAACATCTATAATTCCAGTACTTGCGAGGCTGAGACAGGAAGATCACAGGTACAAGTGTCAGGCCAGCACATGGTAACTTAGTGAGAAGGCTTAAAAATAAAAAACAAAAGCTGGGTGTGGTGGCGCACGCTTGTAATCCCAGCGCTTGGGAGGCTGAGACAGGAGGATCACAGGTTCAAAGCCAGCTTCAGCTACTGAGTGAGGTTCTCAGCAATTTAGTGAGAACCTGTTTTCAAATAAAGTATAAAATATGTTTGGAAGTATAGCCCAGGGATAGAAAGCCCCTGGTTTCCACCCCCAGGACCACCAAAAAATAAATAAAATAAAATAAATAAAAAACAAATACAAGCCGGACATGGTGGCACACGCTTGTAATCCTTGTGCTTGGGAGGCAGAGACAGGAGGATTGGGTAGGTTTGAAGCCAGCCTCGCTGGTTTAAGAGACCCTGTTTCCAAATAAAAATATAAAAATAGGTCGGGGAGTGTAGCCTGGAGGTACAAGGGTTTCCAGGAATCCCAGTACCACCAAAAACAAACAAACAAACAAACAAACAGAGCTGGGAGAATGTAGTTCAAAGGTAGAATACATCTAGATTTGACCCCTGTACAAAAAATCCCACTCTTTTAAATTTGGGTCATTATTATAAAACAAATGAGATAAAACATTAAGGGACTCACAATTAAGAACAGATGGTAAGATTACTTTTATTGAAAAAGAGAAAAGCAGCTATACTTAAGGAAAACTCAGTTTTTTGTTTCCATTAGAAGTGCACCATGATCATTTGAAATTTTATTCTTTCTTCTATGCTAAATTGAGTTTATTTTTTTTATGTCAAGACTGACTACACACCATAACATAAGTAATCATTTCCACAGATTTTGTAGAGAATGAACATCTGGGCCATATTTGCTAATGATGATCATGTTTATATGTTACCACCAGACTGGACTTGGCATGCCAGCATTGTACTTTTGGTTGTTTGATGGCTGCTATCACTGTATGTAATATTTCCGTTAAGATATATGACAGCTAAAGCATCAAATGAGTGAAAACCTGTTTTGATCTGTGAGCATTGGAATATTCGCTAATTACAATGGGTTTGAATCTATCTATCTGTATATTTAGAAGCATCGTGCATGGAGTTTTCATAAATAATAATCTTCAAAATATAAAATAGTTTACACTAAAATAATTATAAATTTTTTTTCATGCACTTGTTGGTAGATGTTTGTTTGGCTACCTTGAATTGCTCTGAATTTATTATTCTCCAAAGCTGATTATTGGCCTAAAGGATAGATAAACTGACAAGAGAGAGGAAAGAGAAAAGATCTGTCTTAATTCTCTAATTATTTTATCCCAGTGTTATGTTTTCCTTGTATAAAAGATTAACTCTTATGTGAAATAATTTCTTATAGTCTAAAGTACATCAGATAATAGGAAATAACTTATTTACTGAGTGTGTACTATTTGCCAGATATTATATAGCACCTGGCACAGAGTATGAGAATTACTTCTCAGTTAATGAGATACTGATTTTAAAAATGATTGTTGAGGTAAGAACTAGGACTTTCAAAATAGTATATATATTCCATATATATTCCATATATATATATATATATATATATATATATATATATATATATGGAATGAATAGCAAGTAGTCTTGCTACAATACATTTTTCAGTCTCTAATTTCTATAAAAAGTTACCATCTGAAACATAAATTTTAAAAAGGACATAATTTAGTGGAAAATTGTAAGCTGTTTAAAATGAACTTGGTATAAATTCACTTATAAAGACAGCAAACCCTGGCAAGGAATAATATAGAGAAACACTCAGAACAAAACAATGAAAAACTTCAGTGACAAAAAGAGTATAAAGAGTAAATTCCTGAAAACATATGAGCATACTGGAATGAAATAAAAAAGAAATTTAAATTAAAACTTAAAAAAAGAACACCAGCAAAACCAGTCTAAAATTTACAGAACGTAAAACCACCAATAACTAAAAGAAGAAAATAGTGATGAATATAAGTAAAAATTATCCCATTTAACTAACATCTATTAAGAACCCATACATCTGGTATTGATTTCCACCAAAAGAAAATCACAGATTTGACAGAAAAACAATGGACACATATTGATATGTTTAAAGCCTCTAAGATTTCTTCCGTTGCTTTATATGTTTGTCACACTACAAATTAGGAAGCAATCTGGTCAGTAAAACCCTTGAAGTATCATTATATTATGCACAAGTTCTCTTAAAGGTTTTACAGAAGTGTGTGTATGTATTTTCCACAAAACTCCCCCTACACTCTCCTGACGGCTGCAAGGGGCCACACAGGGCTCAGGGTTGGGGACTCCACTTTGTGCTTATTGGGCTTCTTCCTATAAACTCCTCAATCCCTCCCTCCCAATTAATGGGACAAAATGCCCAAATAAACAAGAAAGAGAAGACTTTTAAAAGCTCTCCTACCCTAATAAAAGAACTTCATTTTGAGTTATTGAATCTCAGAGTTGACACTTTACCATGACTGACAGTATAGCCGTCCCCCTCCCCACGTCCATGCCCCCTGTCCTGACACCCACCTCGGTGAGCTTTGAGCCTGCTCATACATTGGCAGTTAAAGTCATTTGGCCTTTGGCCTTGTGCCTTCGGAGGTCACAGGCATTGACTTTGGAGGAAAGATTAAATTAACCATACCTAGACCAAAGAATAACTAAAGGAAATAAAAAAGCAAGAAGATAAAGGAATGAGGAAGCACACTGGATGGTCGAATGAGGAAGTCATTAAACAAATGAAACCTTAGATTGAATAATTGGTAAAATTTCCTGAAACAAAAGAGCTCTTAAACTCTCAAGTCCTGTTGTCTTGTGAGCAAATTGATTGAACAGCCACTTGGATCGGGTAACGTTAGATTGCCACCCCACGGCAAGCTTCGTTGGACTAACAACATAAATCAGATCAGAAAACTTCCCTTTGTGATTAACACTCAGCTGTGTTTGTGAAAACATCAAGCCAGTATTCTTTCTTTCTCATCCTTGAAAAGCACAAAAAAGTCTAGGTAACTGAACCAACAATAAATCTCCATTATTCACTGGATAGATAATTGTGTTTTTACATTTGGACTCATCTAGACACATACAGGGCTCCTTCTGTCAATATCTGGCATATTGTCTGATCCTATAAAGGTGATTGGTGACTGACTTAATATGTTTGGTAAAAGTATGCTAAAGAAAATAATTGTAAAATCATCCCTAGATGTTTTCTAATTACTTACTTATTCTAGATTTTTCTGATGTCAATGCCTCTGTTTCTGAAAGAATGATTCAGAGGAAACTGTGGTCATTCATAAATGTTTATTGCTCATTAGATAAATTTCACTGCATCTCACCATGCATAATGTTTTCCATTTTGTGCAAGTTTTAATAAGATACAGGGGTGTTTGTTTTCATCTCTAAGCCCATTGAGGTGCCATTTTTCAAGTTCTCTGTTGAACACTAAAATACCCTTAATAAATGAGTCCAGATGGAGTGTGTATGTGAGAGAAGATTGGGTAAATTCGTGAGATGTAGACCACAAATAGTGTTATAGTCAATCACTCTGTAAGATGCCACATGGCCTGGGGTAATTTTCCGTAGCAAAATCTAAATAACATTGTTCATTTGCTAATGGTCTAAATATCATAATTAGGACATGTTTCTGCTATAGATCTCTAATTACTGATAAAAAGCAACTTTCATCATAACCTTCTCCCATTTAAGGGGAATGGTCATTATACCTAACTCCAGCCTTTCAACCCCTTGATCAAGCATTTCTGAAAATGCCAAACACATTGTTGGGTCTACAATGGCTGTTCTGACTGCAAACTAATGATTTATGTCTTTTTAAAATCTCATGCATTTAGAATCATTACCAGGTGAGAAGCAAAATAGGAAAGAGTAAATGTCTCAGTAACCATTAGACACATACTAAGGTTGCAACTAGCCTCTGTTCGACAGCTGACAAGAGAGAATTTTTTTCTTCTCTTTTAATGCATTTCAGACAAGAGGCATTGCCAGCAGACAAAATAAAGTTTAATCAAGTTCAACTATAGTATCTATCGGACTTATTAGATCTCGGCAAATATACATCTGCATATCTCCACATAACTAGTTAGGCTAGTTTCATGAAGTAATGAAATAAACTGCTTATATGATATGATGTCAAAAAAATCTTGTTTAAAATATTTTATATTTCATTTAACATATATCACTTAGTGTATTTGTTATCTACTATAATTGCTTAAACCTTAAAGTCCATTATCAGGATTTCTTTATATATTGATGTGCCCCAAATGAAAATTTAAATAACCAAAACAATGAATACATGGTCATCCACATCAGATAAAAACAGGCTCAGCTGAGAGCAAGCTCTAAGTAGATCATTTGTGAACATGATAGTCATAATTCTTGGAACAGGGGATGGTCATTTGCTCCATTTAGAAAGCAGGAACTGACTGGGCATCTGTTTTATTCTAGACAATAATACCATTTGGGGACCCAAAGATAAATGTGATACCTGTATTCAAAGAGCCTAGAGGTTAATGGAGGAGTCAGACAAGAAATAAGGCTATCAAAGTAGGAAAAGTACATTGACAAAAAAAAAAGGCAGGAAACTGGAGAAACATATGGCAGGGGGCTGCTTATCTCTGAGGATAGCAGAGAAGCCTTTGGAAGGAGATCAAATGGGGGCTAAATCTCAGAGATGTCACCTGGAACATGAACTTAAATATATCAGATATTTTCACACAGTGTTATATTGATTAGCCTCTTGATTCATAGAAGGTCAAGAACAATTTTTTGATTATCCAGAAAAACAACTTTCTGGATATGACCACTGTTTTGGTATTATAATTGCAAATAATCCAACAATTAGCAGTCCTATACCATTCTTCTAAGTTCACTCTATGGAAATTCAAGCAAATACTGTGTCCTTTTTCTATCTGAGTTTTCTCATTTGTGAAATTTGGATTTGGCATCCCTAATCCTAATTTGTTTAGGATATCTTCTCTGCCCCAGGGTGGGCTCAGGTTGGTAATTTGTTTAGTGTTTCCAGCAGGATAACAGAGTTCTGTCTCTCTGTCTTTAAGAAATAAGTAAATTGCACATAGGTATAATGAGACATATTATTTTACCATTTTTTGTAGTAACAACCAAATCTCTGTTCTTAGAAAATAGTTCACTAAACTTCCTATAACATTTAAAAGGGTTATTTTGTTTTGTTTTGGGGTTTGTTTTTTTTTGGTGGTATTGGGGTTTCTGGGAGGCCTTCTACCTCCACGCTACGCTCCCAGATGTATTTTATAATTTTTATTTGGAAACAGGGTCTCTTAAGCCAGCGTGGCTGGCTTCAAACCTGCGCAGCTATTTCGAACCTGCGAGATCCTCCTGTCTCTGCCTCCCAAGAGCAGGGATTAAAAATGTGTGCCACCAGGCCAGGCAACATTTAAAAGTTTTACTTAAGCTGGGTGTGGTGGCACACGCTTGTAATCCCAGTTGAGACAGGAGGATCCTGCAGGTTCAAAGCCAACCTCAGCAGCTTAGTGAGGCTCTCAGCAACTTAGTGAGACCCTGTTTCCTATATAGATATATATATATATATGTGTGTGTGTGTGTGTGTGTGTGTGTGTGTGTGTGTGTGTATGTGTGTGTGTGTGTGTGTGTGTGTGTGTGTGTGTGTAGGTAGGTAGAAGGCCCCTGGGTTCTATCCCCAGTATCACAAAAAAAAGTTTAACTTAAAAACTTACTTTTCTTACTATTTTAAAAACTACATTGAATACTACCTCTAATTTTCATAATAAAATTTAACTTAATTAAGCACAAGAAATATTGAATATAATTATATAGTTTCATTAAATTTCTTTTAACAGGCTCTCATTAAAATAGCTCATATTTTTATAAAGAAGAGAACAATTTATTAACAATAGATTATATCCACACTTTACTAACAATGTTTTTGTCTGAATTGTACTCTTGTAAATAGTATCAAATTTCCAAAGGAAAAGTCTATGTTAGTAAAAATAACATTGTTAAAGACCCATTAAAATATTTTCCTTTCATATACATAGTTTTTAAAGAAAGAGGCAAAAGTAATAATGTTATTTTTTCTTTTTAATTGTATTTGATTATCTTATGAAGCTTAAATTATAAGTCTAAAGGGGAGCAAAGATTGTTCCAGATTAATAAAAGCATATTCTCACAAGGGTGTTCTTTACATGGATTTTTAAGCTAAATCAAGCTTTATACTCACAGTGCTGAGAGCCATAAATCTGGGTGGTGCAAATGTAGTAAAGAACAGAACATCTAAAATAATTGTTAAATTACCATGGAAAAAATAAGTTGTGTTTTAGGAAAAATGTACCAAATAGTAGAAGCATACTTATCCTACTGTTCATTTGAAATAGACTAAATGTACATGGCCTTCATAAAACAATTAATTTTCTTTCAGATAATAGCAATGTCTTTGATGCAAAAAGCTGTCTTATTCAATGAAAATTGTCTATGTTCATGCGTAAGTGTTCTGAATACTCATTAGCCAATACTATAACAGAGAGCAGTGGAACATTTCATCAGTGCCTTGTGTACCATAATAGTATGGAAAATAGCATACCTTTTGTACACATGACTAGGAACATGGTCAAGCATTAGAGAAACTCATTTAATTTAAAAAATAATATTCCTATAAAAAAACTTTTATTCATCATTAGTTAATATTTTATAATGATGAATTTCCTTCTGCTATATAACTCTGGGAAAATAGGAATAAGAATAAGAATTAATAATGCTTTTGTGAATTTTATTATAAAGCTTCTGGAAAGTAGGCTTTCTTCCTGGGCAGGTATGTAGCTAATGCCATGAAATTTTCCTTGGTGTTAATGAGTCGAAAGGCCACAGGGCCTGATTTGTATTAAATTTACTTTGACGCTATTATATCCCTATTATGAAATGATTGGCAGTGGACTTAACATTTCAGAGTCTGGCCAAGTTAGGTATGAGGGATTTTATCACACACAAAAGCCACAAGAGCTTCCTCCCATTTATAGGCTAAATCCTTTGAGCCAAAGAAGGTGAACACTCTCAATGAAGAAGCTCTCTTTTCCTGCCTCGATTGCACTGTACTGCAAAAGAAACAATTATCTGCTCTTGATTTGCTGGAGACTTATACATGGGCTTCTGCCATCTCCCCCAGTGAGGCTTTTGTTTTTTTTTTTTTTTTTTAGAGTCTCAAGTTCCCAATTCTGTTGCTAAGACATTTTTTATTGCTTTCAAGGATATCCTGTGCAGTCATATCACTGTGGTAATGCTTATCTCTTTTAAGTCATTAAAACAAGGATTTCCAGTGCAAAATAGTTACATGAGGTTATTCCTGAACGTACAGATAAGTAGAAGAGAAGTGAGAAAGGGAAAGAAAGGAAGCCCATCAAGAGTTTAGTGTTGAGAAGCTTATTGTGGGGATCAGCTGGGATACACGCAGGTAGTAAAACCATAGAACACATGCCTCAAGGGTTATCACACCCACGTGAGTGAGGAAGAAGCTCACTGGGTATTCACCTCCAGCTCATATCACATAAAAGATGAGACCCAAAAATGAAAAAATAGACACTTGAAATGATAAGAAAAAATAGAAAAGAATTTTGTACAACTCTAGAAAATTATTAAAATATCAGAATCGCATAGTTGATTCTAGAAAAACTTATGAAATATTGTCATAGACTACAAGTGAAATCTAAACAATTACACAATTGAGAAAATTGACTTTTCAAGTATGCAACTACCAACCCTGGCGATAGCCACAGGTGAAGTCATTTAAAATCTTTAATGAATGAGAAATTTCAATATGTTGCAAACTTTTCCATAGTGTAGACTGAAGAAGCTATTACATGTATAAATGCTAATGTAAAATTCTAAATAAATCACATGAAACATAATCCTACAGTGTTTTTAAAGATTAATATAAAAATTAAGTTTATTCCAGGAATATAAGATTAATTCAATATTAATAAATCTGTTAATATAATTAACCATATTAATAAGTTAAATGACCAAAATCATCCTCTATTTCTGAATTTTAAAAATAAATAAAACTTGAATAAATCTGCAACTAATTACTCACTAGAAACATTTGTAGTAAGTTTGGAAAAAGGATGTCAACACGTAGAAGTGATAAATTTTTGAGGAGATGGAAATGCTCAAATTTGACCATTACACTATATATATGAATTAAATTATATTGTACTTCATAAATACATATAAGTGCCGGGCGTGGTGGCGCACGCTTGTAATCCCCGCGCTTGGGAGGCGGAGACAGAAGGATCTCTCAGGTCGAAGCCAGCTGCGCTGGCGTTAAGAGACCCTGTTTCAAAAATATAAAATAGGTCTGGGAGTGTAGCCCGGAGGTAGAAGGGCTTCCAGGAACCCCAGTACCACCACAAATACATACATACATACATACATACATACATACATACATGTATTATGTCAGTTAAAATGTTAGAAATAAGGAAATCATGAAATAAGATGGGGACTTAGAGTGAGGCAGCAGGATTCAAGCCCGCTGAGATTCGCAACTCAACTGGGAAAAGATGGCTTCTCAACAAGGAAAGAAAAGCAGTATAAAACTCAACAACAACAACAAAATGAAAGTTGAAAAGTGGCAGAATCAGAACTAGAATAAAGAGCAAAAACCTTCAAAGCGTTCCACGTATCTCACCTGGGAATGAAAACCAGATACCAGGGCAGTTCCATCAGGATCAGGCTCTGCTGAAGAAACTGACTGCTGGCACTGGGGCTTCCAGAGACCTCCTGGAAGAAATTGTGGATTGTTATGAGGCAGATAACTACAGACCACTAGTGAAAGTGCCGGCATTTTGCCCCAGACTCGACAGAGACCTAACAAAACAGACGATCCAGCCGGACACCATGGTGGTGGCTGAACCCATCTCTGGCAGCATTCAAAGCTGCAACTATCAACAATGTAAGCTGACAAGCCATTCCCAGGGGAAGAGGCCAGCCATACTGGACACAGAGACTTAATAACAAGGAAATACACAGAGAGCCTGAGACCTTGCAAACCATTCCTGTGGAGGCAGAGCTGGAGCCTACAATCAGACACTGCAGAAATGTGAATTAGTGGATAGCTCCTAGAATCAGATGGGAAGGAACTGCTGTCCACAGTTTTTGGAGCCCTCTTGGGATCTCTAGGGATCACTGTGGGACACCAACTCATGGTGCCAGGGATAAATAACTCCGCCTACCAAGTTGAAGGATCCGAAAGCAGAGAACTTGTGCCTGGCCATGTTTGCATGTTTGGGATACAGAGTGAGGACCTATGCAACTCAGTGAGACCCTGTTTCAAAATAAATATTAACAAAATAGGATTGGATGGTGTACCTCAGAGGTAGAATGCCCCCAGGTTCAATCCCCAGTACCAACACACACACACACACACACACACACACACACACACACACACACTTCACACACACACACACACACACACACACACATTTGCACCCTGGAAGTAAATATGCTTCTTTCAGTACCAAACACACACACACACACAGACACACACACACACACACACACACACACACACACACACACACACACATTTGCACCCTGGAAGTAAATATGCTTTTTTCAGTACCAACACACACACACACACACACACACACACACACACACACACACACACACACATTTGCCCCCTGGAAGTAAATATGCTTCTTTCCTCTTATTTTTGAAAGGAAATGTCTTTTTATTCAAGATTCTCTTATTTTTGAAAGGAAATGTCTTTTTATTCAAGATTGAAAACCCAGAAGCCATTAAAGTAGACATATTTGGTTTGTAAATGCATAAAAATTTCACTGTAATAAGGACACCAAAAAATAAAATAGCAAACAAAGGCAAACTTTGAAAATCTTTATAGTGTACAGCAGAGTAAAAAAGAGCCCATTTCTTTAATAAAGAAAATTCTTAAAAATAAATGTGAAACTTAAAAAATTTGTTACAATAAGTTGAAAGAACTGAAAATAGCTTATTTTTATCAGCTATCTCACTTAGCACATTAATTCTATAATATTTGTTTCCATATTCCCATGGGTATCATTGATAATATTCTAAAATATTAAAATCACATAGCAAAAAATAATTTTAATGACAACATATGCTTGATATTTGACCAGTAATTCCCCTACTAGAAATCTATCCTACAAAAAAGTTACACTGTTTAACATATCTACAAATTCTTCCACTTCTTTCTTTGAATTGATAAGAACTGAAGTAAGTCTTCTAATAGGTGACAAAGTAAATAAATTATAGTATACCCATGCAATGAAATATTATGAAGGTCTTAAAAATGAGGCAAATCTTTCTGTGCAGTTAACAGAGGTATTGAAAGTACAATTAAAATCATGTTTAGATGGAGAAAAGAATAATAACATATA
Source organism: Muscardinus avellanarius (assembly GCF_963383645.1). Classification (NCBI taxonomy): domain Eukaryota; kingdom Metazoa; phylum Chordata; class Mammalia; order Rodentia; family Gliridae; genus Muscardinus; species Muscardinus avellanarius. The sequence continues at coordinate 39,346,162 of NC_137786.1, forward strand.
TGCTTAATTATGTATTTTAAAATAATTAGAAAATTTAATTGTGTTTTTGTGCATGTGTGTGTTCTTCTGGGGAAAAGGACTAAATATACGGTGTAAAAAACTAACTTTTCATTCTATTTGCCATGTATGGTTTGACTATGTTTTCACTATAAAAATTATAAAATAATTTTTGATTAATTACTCTTACCAAATATGTAAATTATTTTTATAATAATTATAACTATATTGTATTATAATTAAAATTACATAACGGTTTTCTTGAAAATCAAGTAAATAATGATGTATTCAGTAATTTTTGAAACAAAAATAAGTCAATTTTTTCCAGAGCATGGGAAATATTGCTAAAAAATAACAGAAACAGCCTGGGAAATAGTGCTAAGAAATAACAGAAACAGTCATAACAACCACAATAAAAATATTATTCAGACAAAATCATCAGAAACACTGGGAGTTCCATCTCAGAAAAAATTAATGTATATTAATATATTCAAACCTCTTCAAAACCTTATAGCAAAGAAGTATTTCTGGCTTAATCAAGCATTTTTCAAACATTTATTCAGATAATTTTTCTTCATCCAATTTCTCTACTGTTAATATCTTACAAGTCATACTTGTAACATCCACTTAAAATTATACAGAAAGCCGGTCATAATGGCACACATTAGTAATCCCCATGCTTGGGAGGCGGAGACAGGAGGATCGCGCAGGTTCTAAGGCAGTCTCACTGGCTTAAGAGACCCTGTTTCCAAATTAAAAAATATAAAACTAGGTCTGGGAGTGTAGCCCAATCCCAGCACCACTAAAAAAAAGCCCAAAAATCGAAAAATAAAACAAACAAAAAACTACAGAGACAGTGAGTGCAATAATTTTTAACTATGTTTAAGAATAATACTGAAATAGTCAATTGAGAAATCCTAGGAAGATGACATTATGGCCACAATCCTGGGTACCATGGCCTTTGCCAGTCTCTCTGGAAAGGCTGGATTCAAAAATTGCTTTATCTTAAATGGCTTAGACACTATGAAGATTATGTGCCTTAGGAAATAGTAGCCAACACATGAAGAGGGACTAGTGTCAAATATCACGAGAGAGAGAGAGAGAGAGAGAGAGAGAGAGAGAGAGAGAGAGAGAGAGAGAGAGGAGAGAGGAGAGAGGAGAGAGGAGAGAGGAGAGAGGAGAGAGGAGAGAGGAGAGAGGAGAGAGGAGAGAGGAGAGAGGAGAGAGGAGAGAGGAGAGAGGAGAGAGGAGAGAGGAGAGAGGAGAGAGGAGAGAGGAGAGAGGGAAGAGAGGAGAGAGGAGAGAGGAGAGAGGGGAGAGGGGAGAGGGGAGAGGGGAGAGAGGAGAGAGGAGAGAGGAGAGAGGAGAGAGGAGAGAGGAGAGAGGAGAGAGAGATCCGTAGTGTAGTTGAAGGGGTAAGGAGTTTTGGGGATAAAGTTAGGAAAGAGAAGAAAGATAATTAAAAAAGGAAACAGTTCAAATAATACTATGACAATATGCAAAGGTTTAACTGCAAATACCAATAACTCCTGTGGAAAGGAGGAGTAGATAGGGTGGAGGAAAATACCCAAAGAGCTGTGTGCATGTATGTTTTTAATACATGAAAACTCACTGTGATGTATAATTACAATGCACCAATAGATAAGTTTTTAAAAATTTATGAAAGATGACAGGCGTTTTGGTGCACGCTTGTAATCCCCGCGCTTGAGAGGCGGAGACAGGAGGATCGCACAGGTTCGAAGCCAGCCTTGCTGGCTTAAGAGACTCTGTTTCCAAATAAAAAAAAAATAAAAAATAAAAAATAGGTCTGGGAGTGTAGCCCAGAGGTAGGAGGGTTTCCAGGAATCCCAGTAGGAGGGTTTCCAGGAATCCCAGTACCACAAAAAAATTTTTGTGTGTGTGAAAGAAGGAAAAATAACATTTCCAAATAGCTTCCTGTTTGTCACTCCTAACAAAAAGATCAACTATAAGTTTTTGTGGCTCCCTCTCTAATCCAACCATGGGCATGATTTCTAGTTCCAATATATTATGATGAGAAAATGAGCAATTGCTTTTACATAGGGCAGGAAGGAGACAAGAAATTGGGGAAGAGGAAGGGCAGAGGAAGAAATTTGGTTGTTTTCTTTTTTCTCTACCACATTGTTCTAAAGATCATAACTACTTTCCTCTAGGCACTGAAGGAAAATACCAGTGCCTATCTAATAAAGCAGATACCAGCACTGTAGAATTAGCCTGGAGGGCTCTGGGGAGAGACTGTGATAGGCACTGACCCTGACACATGCATTCCTTTCTCTACTATCATCAAAAGTTTAGATTATCAATACTGGTGGTAAAGCATAGAAGAAAGATTGCCCAGGCAAAGATAGGGATAATTTTCTCAAAAGTAGGTTGATGGTAGAGTTGACAGTAGGCTTTATGATTAAGGTGGTATCCAGCATTGTAGTCTGTACTGAGGAATGGCCACTACCTTTTTCCAACCACAAGAATTGGCACAAGCTAGGAAATATGCCCAGACTGTGAGCCCTGATAAATAGGTCTGGCAAAGAGAGTTGAATCCCAAATGGAAACTAGTTTCTGGGCAAGAAAAAAAAAAAAAAGAAAGAAATCCAAGAAAAAAGAAAGAGGATAACAAAACTATACTTGAAGAGATTTTTTTTTAAAAAATCAAGTTAAAAAAAGTATAAATTTTATAGAGATGAGCAAATATTGATAACATAAAGTAGAATCAACTAGTTACACTAGTCTCTATTTGAGGTATCATGTTCCACAAGCTTCAGTTTCCTACCCTCGACCGTAATAAAAAATATTAACTGAAAATTTTGAGAAATAAATGATTCATAAGTTTTAAATTTTCTGTTGATTAAGTTCTTCAATTTTATTATTAGTTATTAGTTTCTTATTGTACCTAATTTACAAATCAAGTCTTTTCTTAGGTATTCATGTATAAGAATGATGGTATATATGAAATTCAACATTATCCATGATTTCAGGCAACCACTGGTGGTTAGAATGTATCTGCCATGAATAAGATGAGACTACATATATAAAATATCTGACTAAGAATATAGAGAATAAAGAAGAAAATTGTTTAAAGAAATAACCAAACAGGATAAATAGCCAAGGAATGAATTAATAGATTACAATTTTAGGCTGGATACCTTTTTTTAAATTGGTGCATTGTACTTTTTTTTAACATAGGTTCAGAGTGATAAATACATACTTGCATGCAGTAATTGTTTTTGCGTTTATCTTTAATTTCCACCATGTTCCCTTCCCTGCCAATGGCTAATTTTTATATTAATAAAAGTAATTTCTTATGTTAATAGCAAAATGTTATTTGAATAACAAAAATAACAAAAGGTCATTTGAATAGTTACCATCATCATATCTCCCCAGTTACCATCATCATATCTCCCCTTTATTTTCCCTTCTTCATTTCTTCCTAGCTCTCCTGTCCCATTCCATTAGTGTCTCTCTTCAAGATCATCAAAAAGTAATTAAAGAGTCTGAAATTATAAAAATGAGAAGAAATCTAAGAAGTTGAAGAAATATGAATATCTTTGTAACAGAACATCTAAAACCTAGGTAAAAATAAGGGCATCATGAAAATTCTTAAATAAGGCACACACATACTATTGACCATAAAGGAAAAGCATGATATATTGCAGCTAATATAATTAAATTGCCTTGTTAGGAAAGTGAAGCATCAACATAGTGGACAAAAAGAATAGTTATGCATGTACATGTTTAAGAAAGCATATTTTAAAATTAAAATAATTTTTAAAATTTATAAAAGATAACCTCAGAAAACATTTGTTAAGAGGCAATCCAAAATTTAAAAAACTAATGACCAATACTTATTTAAATATGAAAATTTTAAGAAGTCAGAGAAATGTACACTAATTCCAAATGAGGCATTAATACACAACCTCTTGAATGTCTAAAGTTCAAAGAAAAATAATCTCAATATTGGCAAAAATTTTATTTTTTTCACCATCAACATTTATTAAGTATTTACAATGTACTAGGTACAATAGAACATACAGAAAACATTGTCCCTGAATAAAGGGAGGAAGATGGCAGTGGCCGTGTTTGGTACTTGGACACACATTCCTCAGAGAAGCCCTGGACACCAGATTTTGGTTTAATATCTGATTTGGACAACTTAAGAAGACATTTCCAGCCATGACTTCCTATCTAGAATACAGGAGAGAGAGTGGATAATGGTGGAATTAGAAGCAAGATGACAAGGAGGAGCCTGCCACACAAGAAAAGTAATTTTTGGAAGAACATCCCAGAAGAGATTAGAGAAATGGCTTCAGCCGTGCATGCTGGGGAACTCTTAACAACATACCTTGTAAGAAAAATGATCCAGGCGTGGTAGAGGGCACCCAGCAATGCTGGATGGGAAGCCCAGCTGCGTGTCCTGGAGAGCTCAGTGTGCCTGGCTACTGCGCTCCACTGTGCTGTGCTGGGCACTGTGGTGCACTTGAAATAGCAGATCCTGCTCTACATGGTGAGGCTGTGGTCCTCCACTCATGGAGGGAGATAAAATTCATGGCTGCTGAGTGCTCGATCTCACAACTTCTTCAAAACACACATACCATCTTCTCTTATTAAAAAATATTGGAGAGGGGCCAAGATGGCAGTGGCAGCATCCAGGATTCAGGAGATGCCGACAAATCCTCTCCAATCCACCTTGAACTTTTGGAAAAAAATATCTTCAAAGGGGGACAGCTCCTGCTGCACATGCTTAAGAATTCTGGACATCATACTATGTAAGGAAGGAGTTCAGCAGAGAACCAGGAGGAAGGTGGCAGCGGCACAGGCGGCAGAGGCCATTATTTCAGAGAGGCAGAGATCCAATCCAATCCACCTTGAACTTTCAAAGAAATCACCCCACAGGTAGGCTGCTACGGCCACACATGCTTAGGAATTCTGTACAACATGCCTTGTGGGAAAAGTGTTTAGGAGAGAATTGAGATGGTGGAGGCAGGGGCAATGCTGGTAGCCAGTATTTGGGAGAGGCAGAGATCTGATCTAAACCACCTTGATATTTTGAAGAAATCACCCCAAAGGTAGAATGCTACTGCCGCACATGCTCAGAAATTTGGGAAAACATGCTGTGTGAATAAGGTGCTCAGAAGAGAACCGAGATGATGGCAGCAGCAGTGCAGAGGTGGTCAGTATTTGGTAGTGGCAGAGATCCAATCCAATTCACCTTAAAATTTTAAAGAAATGTCCTCAAAGGTAGACTGCTACTGCTGCACATGCTCCGGAATTCTGAAAAATGTACTGTGTGGGTAAGGTGTTCAGGAGAGAACCGAGATGGTGGTGGCACTAGCAGCAATGGTGTTGACCAGTATTTGGAGGGGCAGACAGATCCAGTCCAATACACCTCAAACTTTTGAGGAAATCTCCCCAAAAGTAGACTGCTCCTGCCACACATGCTCGGGGATTCTGGACAAAATGCTAAGTGTACAGAAAATGGAAGAAGAAATGGAGATATTAAGAAAGAATCAGAAAGAGGTCTGGAATGAAGTGAGTCAATAAATAAAATGAAGACAGCAATAGAAGTTCCGGAAAATCAGAAGAAATGGAAATTAGAATATCATTGTTATAAGAGAGTTCATTCAAAACTGAAAGCACAGTCAACAGCATACAGAAGACATTTTAACAACAAAACCTAAACATCCAACAACTATAGGACAACATGAAATGTCCTTACTTATGGATAAAAGGCATTGAAGAAGGGATAGAGGTACAGTTCAAAGGTATTTGTAATCTCTTCAGATAAATAATTTTAGAGAATTTTCTAAACATTGATACAGACTTGGACATACATGTACATGAGAAATACAGAACACTGTTAAGAAAAGATCAAAGAGGAACCTCCCTATGCCATGTAATAATAAAACTGACCAACAAAGAGGCTAAGGAAAGAATCTTAAAATCAGTGAGAACAAAAGAACTGGTGACATATGGGAAAAAACAATAAATATCACTCCAAACTTGTCAACTCAGTTATGAATGCCAGGAGAGACTGGTATGATGTAATCCAGAACCTGGAAGAAAACAACTTCCAACCAAAACTGATATAACCAGCAAAGTTATTATTTAAAATTGATGGAGAAACAAAAGTGTCTCAAGATAAGTAAAATCTCAAAAATTTCATGAATACAAAGCTAACACAAGAGAAAATATTTAAAGAAATAAACTATAAAAAAGAAAAGAATGCAAATTTCAGGACCAGAAAGAATTTGATAAGCAGGGAAACTAAACAAAGAAGAAATAACATTGTATCAAATAGAAGATGGGACACAAAATGGTAGGAAACAAAAATCATACTTCAATAATAACACTGAAAGTCAAAGGACTTAACTCACCAATTAAAAAACATAGACTGGCAATGTGGACTAAAAAACAGTCCAAATATATGCTGCTTGCAAGAAACTCGCTTTACAGCCAAAAATATTCATAGACTGAAAGTGAAAGGATGGAAAAAGATATATCATGCCAATGGAGACCAAAACAACCAGGGGTAGCAATGCTGATATTCAACAAAACAGACTTTAAGTGAAAACACATCAGAAGAGACAAAGCATGGCACTTCCTTTTATTAAAAGGAAAAATTCATCAAGAAGATATAACGATGATAAATGTTTACGCTTCAAATGTGGGTGCACCCAATTTGTAAAACAAACCCTTCAGGACATCAGATCTCAAATAGACCCAAATACAGTAAGATGACATTTAAGATTAAATTTTTAATTTAAAAATTAAAGATGACAGAGGAGAAGAGTGAAATTTCCTAATGTACATGATATACATTCACAAACATATGAAAGTCAATCATTTAAGCCAAACATGAGAAGCAGGGAATAGGGTAAGGGCTAGTTAGGTGATGTGTGCATGTATGCCTCTACCATCTTGTATTCCATTAAAATGTATGGCTATAATGCACCATAAAAAATAAAATAAAAATAAATAAATATATCTCTATATAAAAATATCATGAGTAATTAAGCCTACTTAGAAGATATAAAAAAATAAAAACATACTTGACTAAAAAATTAAAATTTTTAATTAAAATACCTATGAACAAATTTAAGTATCATATATTAGCACAGGAAAAGTATTTAAAATATGTTAAGTTTCAATCTTTCTGATTCATATAAATCAAAAATCCTAATAGGTTCATCATGCCACCTAATTGGAAAATAGAAAGTAAATAATGGAAGTAATTCATAACAGAGATATTTCAAAAGGTCAGTAATTATTGTTGTTTGACTTCTTGATAATTGCCAGACTGTGGTTGAATGGAATTTCAGTGTAGTTTTGATTGGCATCTCCCTGCTTGCTAGTGATATTCAACCTTTTTTAATGTATTTATCGGCCATTTGTATCTCTTTGTTGTGAAGTATCTATTTAGTTTAATTGTCCATTTCTTGATCAGGTTACCATTTTACTTCTTTTCCTTTTATAAGTTCTTTTTGTATTCTAGATATTAGTCCTCCATCAGAGAAATAGCTGGCAAAGATTTTCTCTCATTCTGTAGGCTCTCTCTGTAGACTTTTGATGCTTTCCTCGGATATGCAGAAACATTTTAGATTAATATGATTTCTTTTATCAAGCCATGTTTTAATTTCCTGAGTTTGGTGGGTATTATTGAGGAAGTTTCTACCTGTGCCTATAAGTTAGAACTCTTTGTACACTGTTGGTGGGATTGCAAATTAATGCAATCACTGTGTAGATCAGTGTGGAGATTCCTCGGAAAATCTGGAATGGATCCCCATATGATCCAGCTATATACTCTTGGATATCTTTCAAAAGGGACTAAAATCAGAATATTATACTAATATATGAATATCCATCTTTATAGCAGCACAATTCACAGTAGTCAAATTACAAAATTACACACAATAGAGATCTACTCAGCAATAAAGAACAAAATTATGTAATTTGCAGGAAAATGGATGGACCTGGAGAACGTTATGTTAAGTTTTATTAGCCAGTTACAGAAAGTGAAGGGTTATATGTGTTCTCTAATATGGAGAAGAGTAATCAGAATACCAGAGAGACTTCAGATAATGGAGAAGAAACTGCAGTGAATCTAGGAAAATGATCTATAGGAAGTGGGGGGTCGAAGAGGGAGAATCAATTCCACTGGCATGTACATTTGTGAGAATATCAATCTCAATTTCAATATGATATATGGCAAAGAGGATGATTAAGCTGTGAGACTATAGTGTACCAATAAGAGTATTATAAAAATACATTATAAAATATAAGAAAAGGTCAGCAAGCATAAACAGTTTCTCAATTTCACTTCTATCTAGGGAGATGAAAATTAAATGGTCCAAACATATAAGATCATTTTGGATATTAATTGCTTAATATTTGTTAAAAGCAATATAGCCATCCTTTGACATTCTTTGACTTTCATCTTTGAAAGTCCATTTCCTATAAATCATAAAGACATATGCTCAAGTATGTTTCTTTTAACTTTGTTAATAACAGAATACTGGAATGGACAAAAATAATTGAGTAGTCAACACACACACACACTCACACATACATGCATATATTCTATAAATAATATTTATAGAATGCTATATAGTTCTTAAAGCAAATGTGTCGACTATCAACTATACTGACAGTGATTTTCAAAACACATAGTTTATTTAAAAAAGAAAACTGCAGAATTATTACACTTTTATTAAAAAAACAACTCAAATGCAACAAAGGAAAAACACCAAATGCATATATATGTATGCATATTTGTAAATATAAGCAAAGAATATATGTGGGATACCCACATTAGGATGTCAGTATAATGTCTTGAGGTAGGTTTCATTTATTTATTTTAATTTTTAAGTGACTCATTGATGTCTTTATGCAAGGTCAGTGTGGACATTTAGAATTGATAGAATTTATTTCCTAGAAAACAATATGGCAAATTTTGAAGAACTCCTCATAGCTGTCAAATCTTTTTGGTGATGGTTTTTTGCTAGCTGGTATGATTGCTGTTTTGTCTACTTCATATTTTTTTTGAGAATGGATATCTTTGAAGCACATTTTTAAACTTTTCCAATTCCTGTTTGCTTCACCAGAAAAATAGAACTTTTTTGGAAAGCCAAAAACCAGACACTTTCTTAAGAAATTGCATTTGATGATTATTTCTTTTTGTCACACAAAAGTAGTGCTAGCCAGAGATACAACAGGAATGTCTTGATTTTCAATATTTAAAAAATAACTACTATAGATAGTAGAGTGGTATATTTCAGTATTAAAATATATGTTCTTGTTGTAATTTATACTTATTTAGAAAAATAGTAAACACAGTTAGATCCATAGCACCTAAGGGTTTTAAATGTAGGATATCATTCTTTGGGAAGGTAAAAGATACTTTTACAACTCCACAATGATAGAAATTAATTTTATTTTGTCAATTATGTGTAAATTGTTTTTCTAGGAAATACTGTGAATCTGTTTCTTGGATGAATTTTTTTTATTCTTTTTGTTACTGAGCATTGAACACAAGGGCATTCATTACTCCTCTAAGTTACACTCCAAGCCCTGATTTACTTTTTATTCTAAAGCATAGTCTCGCTAAGTTGCTGAGGGCATTGATAAGTCACTGAGGCTAGCCTTGAACGTACTATCTTCTTGTTTCTGTCTCCCAAGTACCACAGACATGTACTACACCTGGCTTGGATGACTTTTAATAACAACCATTTTTCAATATTTGTAAGTTAAGAATAAATAATTTTATTGTGTTTTAGTGTCTCACCTCTTATTTTAACATGTATTTCATAAAGGGGTCTGGGGTCTGCACAATATGTTAAATGATTCAGTAAATGAGGTACTTATTTCCAACTAATCTAACTACCAAAGACTAGTGAGTTTAAACAAGTATTTACTTTTTTTTTACAATTCATTTCTGATCTTGGAGGCTACAATTCCAAGTTCAGAATGCTAGCATGGACAGATCCTGATGAAAGTTCTCTTCCAGGCTGTAGTTAGCTGACTTCTTATATCCCCACATAGAAGAGTGTGAACTAATTTCTCGCCTCTTGTTATAAAGATATAATTTATTTCTCAAAGGTTCCATATCCAAATACCATCACGGGAACTGGATTTCACCATATAAATTTGCGGCTCACATAAACGCTCAGTTAAAACAAGTACCCTTAGATTTATTATAATTTGTGTTCACGTCACCATTATCATCTTTACCATGTCAGAGTCTAATGACAAGGAAAAAATTTTCACTGGTTGAGAATTTTAACAGTGTACAAGTTGCTGATAAATTATTATTTTACTTAAGGTTTTATGCTTACCCCTATCAAAGGAATCATATTTAGTTCACAGTCTTCAGAAGAGTATGGCTGAGAGTTAATTTTAGTCATCTAGTCTCATTAATAAATTTTTTTCTCTTTCTTTCTTTCTTTCTTTCTTTCTTTCTTTCTTTCTTTCTTTCTTTCTTTCTTTCTTTCTTTCTTTCTTTCTTTCTTTCTTTCTTTCTTTCTTTCCAGGTCTGGGGATGGAACCCAAGGGCATTCGACCTTCGAGCTACACCCCCTGCCCTAATTTTTTTTATTCTTTATTTTGAAACTGGGTCTCACTGAGTTGTGTAGGGCCTCACTGAGTAGCTGAGGCTGTCTTCCCTGATCCTCCAGTCTCAGCCTCCCAAATGCTGGGATTACAAGTGTATGCCACCACACCCGGCTTCTCATTAATACATTTAAACTAATTATACATGTGGATTTTTTCCACTTTGCATCACAGATAAATTCAGGTTTATTAATGAAACTCATTGGTCAAATTATTGTTTAGGCTTAAGGAGTCAGTTTAATAACAAAATTTCTTTATTGTACAGAAAATGCACATTGAATGCTAGTTCACCAACTATACAAACCTTAGTTATTACTCAGACATTTTTTAGGTTTAAACACAGGTAAAGAAATATTGCAAATGCTTTTAAAAGCTCAAAATGATTCATAGTCTTAAAAACAGAAAAAGTCCAGATCTTCCCCTAACTTCCTTGTCATTTTTCAGTGCTTTTCTCTCATGCCTTCCGACTATTACATGTGTCACGATTCTATATTATGGAGGACTGCTTTGTTTTTCCCCATATGGTCAAAATTAACTGTTTTCACATGCAACAGTATTTTTTGTTAATGATTTTAACCCTGATATTTACTTTCATCATATTGTTAATTGGGATTTGCATTTTGTAGGCTTTTTCAAATTGAAGTTGTGGTTTTGTGGTCTCTTTGTCCAGCTTCTTGGTGAATAGTGCTGGTACATGGTATAGCCATGTGTTTAAGTTTGAGAGGGGCCCATGAAGCTTGGGGTTCATTCAAAGGGCTCTGCAGTGTGAATCTGTGCCTAGTCTGTCGTAGGAATGCTTACTACAAGCATGCATCTCTCAGTGAATACAAAAGCAATCTTTTGAAGAATAGCTTTTAAGAAACGTTATCATGAAATCATGGACTAAATATAATGCCAATAATTTAAGTATGGGTGAGATAAAATATGGCTCAACTGACCTATTCAACTTTAAAAATAAGAATGAATAATAAAATTTCACGAGGAGATTAGTATAAAAATTGAAATAAGAAAACCTACTAAATGTGCGTTTATAATAAGTCACTTGACAGTGAATTTTTTCTTAAATAGAAAGTGTGCCTTGAAGTACTAACTGTTGCCAGAAGTATATATTAAAAGATTTGAGCCGGGCGTGGTGGCACACGCTTGTAATCCCTGCACTTGGGAGGCGGAGACAGGAGGATCACGCTGGTTCGAAGCCAGCCACGCTGTCTTAAGAGACCCTGTTTCAAAAAACAACAACAACAAAAAAGTATAAAATAGGTCTGGGAGTGTAGCTCGGAGGTAGAAGGGCTTCCAGGCACCCCAGTACCACCAAAAAAAAAAAAAAAGATTTGAAATGCATATATTAGCTGTGCTTACTGCTGCATGCCTGTAATTTCAGCTATTCAAGAGGCTGAGGAAGGATGATGGCAAATTTGAAGTCAGCCTCAACAACTAAGCAAAATAAAATTATCTCAACAATTATATTTTCTTTTATTTAATTTATCTTTTGTAGAGTTTTATTGGTGCAACATAATTATATATCATACTGAGATCCTGAGTGGTACATTCATTTATGCACATAAGATCTCTTGGTGTTACTCTCTTCTATCCTCATCCCCCTGCCTCTTCCTCCCTTGCTGTCTATGCTAATAAGATTGCCAGTATATTTTCATCTGTGGGCATAATATTACATGGTCTCTTTTCTTTCTCAAACTCCTTTTCACCCATCTCCTTTTCCCTCCTTCAACCTCATTCCACTATTCCACTGATCTTACTCATTATTATTATAAAGTCCCTCTGAGTATGTAGCCCAGTAGTAGAGTATCCCTAGGTTCAATCTCCATTGCTGAGGGAAAAAACAAAAATAAAAACAATTAGTGGATATGCATGCTGTAAAGCTGTTTACTTATGAGTATTCCAAATAAAAACATTTGGAGACCTGTTCAAATAACCCTTGGTTTACTGTCAGTGTTCTCTTCTGGGATGCTGAATTCTCTAAAGTAAAGGACTTAGCCTATGGAAAAATGTTCATCAAGATCTGAGAAAATATTTTCATACTGTATTCAATATTTTAAGATATTCAAAGTACAACTAGACTCATATCTTACCATTGAGGAAGACCTGGCAATTAGTCCATTAATAATTATTGATTGTGGCTAATTAAAATGCTTTTTCAGTGAATAGGATACTATTTCATATAGAAACAGTTGTTGCCACTAAGAAATGGTTGTTGATAGAACACACCTGCAGTTGATCAGTTTCCAAAATCAACTTTGTGAAAATAAAATTGTGATCTTGCTGAACTATACCCCTCACTTGTGGCTTTGTATTCTAATCTTATTTTCAGTCTCATCACTTCTTTTGCTTCCCTCTCCCTAAGTCATTGTCAGTTATCTGCTCTTGTCTTGCATGATCTAGTCATCCTATGAATCAGTTTAGGTTTATTAAATTAATTTTATAATAATGCAATGAAGACAAGAGTTCTAGATCTTGACCATGATCTTTAGTTTCCTTGCAGTATATCAATTTTTGGCTCTTCACATAGGTATTTTGAATGTGATTTTGTTATTTTTTTCTACATTTTACACTTTCTTTGGCAACTCAGACATTACTTAGACTCTCTCCCAAATAAATATATTTTCTCTTTCGTGCAGAATATGGGGAAATTATCTGAGATGATAATTGACTTTGAGAAAAATTTCCTGAGATGACTAAGAACATATTAAATATAAAAACATTGTCAAATTAAAAATAATAATATAATACTCATAAACCAGAAGTTCAAACTCACTTATTTTAAGGACTATACATGGGGATTCATTTTAGAAGTAATCATTATTGCTCCACATTTGACTGTAATTCTGGGGACAAGTCCCCATCTGGTGGTTGTTTCATTGCAAAGCTGGAATGGTAGCAGGTTAGGGGAGGGATAAATGCCACCAAAACCAGAGGGATGAACAGATCCCAGAATGTGTTTGGAACTAAGTCCAAGCAGCTTGGAAGGGCATGTTCACCAAATCAAATGGGTAAGAAACAGATGTAAAAATTGGGCTGAGGTGCCAGAAATCCAGGAAATCAGAAGATGGGAGTAATTGCAAGCAGGTCCAGAGAAAAAACAAAAGTTTCTGGTGTAAAATGGCATATGGTTTGCAGCCCATGATCCAGCTGGTTTTAACTTTCCACAAACATATCTATGAAGGCACAGGAAGATCACTAAAGTCAGAACATAGATATCAGAATTAACAACAAATCTATTGACAGTATCCATGAGGAATTTCCAAGAGCTAGAAAGCAAAGATAATTGGGTTAAAAATTGCAAGAGATATTCCAATCACACTTTCTACATTATGAATAGGTAAAATTTTTCTTCTCCTGCTGTTTTTACTGAATCAGAAATACACATGTAACAATTAGGGGAATAGTTAACTGTTAATTTTATGGGAGCCCTACTTTGAGATTTCCCTTCCTTCCCTATGGCCCAAAGAATCTTACCACCATGACTGTCTTTGTATATGTATTATAAAAATAGAATAGAATGTGTGTGTGTGTGTGTGTGTGTGTGTGTGTATGTGTGTGTGTTGAAAGTGGTTGTCTAGTTTCCTGGTATATACTCTCCTGGAGATACAGTCACAACAAATAAAGTGCTATAGAAATAAAGTAATGAGAAAGAGCTGAGGACAGTAAATACTATAAGTTTTGAAGGCACTTTATCTATTCGGAATGCTACAAAATTAGGCATCAGGTACAGGTGACCCTATCTCAAGTCAAGAGGCACTTCACCTGCCAGTAGTCAATGGAGACTCAGCTATGAATTATGTGACTCAACATGTTATCTGTTCACAAATGTGGGGAAGAAATCTGTCAATGTGTAAGTATACAGAGCCTAGGGTCAATAGCATTTCAATCTAAGTTAAATTTATGTTGGAAAGTATTTTCTTTGTAGGGCATCAACTCGAGTCACTCAAGTGCCATCAATGTGGCAATGTCCCATGTAAACTTTTGTCACAATTGGCAACTTTCTAACAACCACTGAGGATGGGATATTCCCAAAAAGGGATCCATCTACACTGCTCTTTCTAGGGTACTGTTGGTATTCTGAAGATGTAAGACAGTTGTCCCACATGTTTATTTTAAATGTCTAATTGCTGGAAAAGCTAACAGCCAATTGATTCTTTTACTTGAAATAAAGGTGAACTTAAGTGTGACATTTTGAAAGAGTATGTGTGAACACAAGCATAAGAATAAATTTAAGGCGTTCTCCATGAATAATATTATAATTTTACCATGTGGTTTAAAATTAGAATGTGAGAAAAATTTCATTTTTCTTATCTTTACCATTTTATATTTTATTATACATTTTTGTGGTGTACAACAAGATGTTTTATATGTATAAATAGAGTAATTCCTAGAGTAAAATTAACATATTCATCAACTCGCATTTTTTTGTGTATGGTATGTGGTAAGAGTACCAAAAGTCTACTTTATTACAAATTTCCATTGTATAATAATATTCAGTTGACTATAGTCCCCATGTTGTACATTTTATATCTAGACTTACTCATCCTACAGATCTATGACTTAGTATATTTTGACTCACGTCTTCCCATGTCCCCCACCCTTGATAGCCACAGTTCTGCTGTTTCTATATTCAACTTTAAAAAATTAGATTTCATAATATCAGTGAAATTAGGCAGTGTTTAAAGCAGTTTAGCATAGAGATTTGAAAATGATGTTTACAAACAGCAGACTCAGTAGATTAAGGATTATTTTTGGCTATTAATATACAGGTCATTATTTATCTGGATATATATGTGATAAACTCATTGCTAAAACACCACGCATATCTCAATTTCCTTTCAATATTTCATAGCGATCCCTTGAAAAATATGCTTTTGAGAGGTGCACAGAGGTCTAGAGACCTTGCTCTACATCAACCCTCATGCCCAAAGCCTTTATGCACACATAGTTTTGTTAGTAAGATGCATTGATTTTGGTCTATGACTCTTTTGGCCACTTATCTAAATAAATGAAATACTTAGGAATAAATATACCCAAGGGGGTAGAAACTTCTATAGTAAAAATTACAAAACACTGAATAAAGATATTGAAGAAGATGTATGAAGATGGAAAGACCTTCCATATTCTTAGACAGAATGAATATTGACAAAACGGTTACCTTACCAAAAGAAATTTATAGATTAAATACAATACCTATTAAAATACTCATGACAGAACTACAACAAACTGGTTCTAAATTCATGTAGAAAAACAAAAGACCAAGGATAGTCAAAGCAATTCTGAGCAATAAGTATCATACAGGAGGTACCACAACACACCTGATTTCAAATTAGGTATTTATTACAGAGCTACAGTAACAAAAATATAATATTAGTATTGAAAACAAACTCATAAACCAGTGGAATAAAAGATGCAGAGATGAATTCACACAGTTAAAGCCAGCTGGGACTTCAAAAAGGAGCCAAAAACGTATGTTGGAGAAAAGACTTCTCAACAAATAGTTCTGGGAAAACTGACTATTCATATGAGAAGAGCAAGACTAGACTCCTAGACTAGGTATTTAATTTCAGCATTCTAATCACCTTGCTGGTCTTACCTAATAGCATCTGTCTGACTTCTGAAGTTTTAACTTAACTTTTTGGTAAGATTATTAGTCCACTTCCTATTTTATCTACTCAACTCCCAAAATCTGTCCTGTGGCAGCAAATACTCTAAAATTATCTTTCTCTCTCCTAATTCAAATGATACAATTGACAAATTTAGTTGATCATTTAACTGGAACTGGTGAATTTAGTTAATCACTGGGATTCTCTACAGGCAAATCCACAAAGATAAAGTAGATGAATAAAAATTACACTCTTTGAAGTTATTTCATATACTTCTCTTGATTTTTACATGGAAAAATATGATATTAATAGAAACTGAGACCCCAAAGTGAAGACAGTATTGACTTCTTTTTCCAGGTAAATAAAAATACAAACAGATGTAATTAAAAGATTACAAAAAGTAAAAAATCGATGTTTTCCCTGATATGCAGAAGGTCTGGAGAAAAGGGGTCATAGGAGGAGCTCTAGATGAAGGAGGAGAAACCAGAGATGAGCAAGTAATGAGGCCTAACTGGGGGTGATAAGAGGGGAGAAGAGGGAAGTTCCCTAATGTACATGATGTATATTCACAAACATATCAATGTCAATGACGAAGCCAAACAGGAGGAGGGAGGGGGAAGAAATGGGGCAGAAATTGAGGAAGAGCTAAATGAGTCTCTACCATTTGTACTCCATTAAGATATATGACTACAATTCACAAATAATAAAAAAGAGAAGTATAATCAGAAAATGGGTCACAGGAGTAATTATCAGCTTCTAGACTCTCAAGTATTAGAATCCAATTTATTTGGGAAGACTTGAGACACATTCTAAGAAATATTTTCCTACTGTGTATTTTTAAAACTTAGGAATTTCTTCTCTGCATATTGATAGCATTTTCAGTGAAGGTGTTGCTGCCTGGGTCTGAGTTCATAATCTCAGTTTTCAATCTTCACATCTGGGGAAGTTTAGGCTTAGAAGAACTTTTAACTGTTCTCCAACCAATCTCATAGCACACGGTATGTCTTTTTTTTTTTTTTTTTTTGCTTTGCTTTTTTTCTCAATAGTACACCACTTTTTTACTTCAGGTAAAGAGTAGGTATGAAAAAAGTTTCTTGATTCTTCAAGCCATCTTAAAATAGAATGTCTAGGCCTAAGCTCACACTGAATTTCAGTTTGTGCATGGTTAATTTACTGTTCTGTCTTGATGCTGAGCTGATGTTTTTGTTTGTTTAATGTGAGTGGTCTTTCTAATCCCATTAAGTGGAAACAAAGTTTACAAATGTAAATCCATTTTACTTTGATTTAGTACTTTTGCAAGACCAGGCTTCACAAATCAAGGCCTGAACTTTGACAGCAGGAATAGTTTCAAAAGGTGTTTTTCTCCCACCTTCAAGAAAAAAGGACTGAGCCCTTTCTCGGATTCCTTTTTTCTCCTCTAAAGATAAACACTGGCAGTGTGGAAGCTTGAGAGGATCATGGGCTTGGCAGAGCTCTTTTGTCCAGAAATAAATGTTGAGGCTAAAAGCTGAGAGCCTGCAGATGGAAAACAACCTGTGGGATTATTCCCATTGTTTTTCTATTGTTAATGCAACTCTCATTCTTTGAAAGGAAATCGTAACTAGAGATCTCAGTGAGGTGCTGGAGAGGAAACTCTGGATCCCAAATCAGAAGATCTGGAGCAATGACAATCACTTTGAGCCCACTTCTCGCATATATATACAGCAAGGATAGCTGACCTTTATTAACTAGAATGTTTTAGAAATTTGTTTCTGTGTCCAATCTCCACAAGTTTCTGAAATAATTAATTCAGTCAGTCTTATAAAATAAAACGTCTACCACGTTCTCTAAGGTCATTCTGAAAATCAAATGGAAAAATTCATGTAAAGCCATATGAAAATTGAAATTCCTACTCACAGTAGGGAGGGCACTTGGCTTTTTTTGAAATCAATCTTAACATTTTTTTCTGATACAATTTAATTGTTCCCAGAAGAAAAATAAATTGTATACAGAGTACATAATGAGTCAAAACAAGATTATAAAGATATATTTGTACATATATATTTAGTAACTAGTGATGTTAAAATAGTTAATCTAAGTCTTTTGATTGATATTTTAACACAAAATTATAGAATATAGATACTTAAAACTAGTGAGAAAAAAATTAAAGATTTTTCTCTGGATTGTAATATGAACTTGATTCTGTTTGTAAGAATAATAATGAATAAAACAAAAATAACATAATTAACCTGAGTTATAAAGGCCAATAATAAGTGGTGATGAGTATTTCTTTAAGGTATATTTATACTGTTATGTGTTTGTTCCTGGGAATGGATGCCAGAGGCATTCCATCTCTGAGCTACTCCCCCAGCCCTATTTTGTTTCATTTTAGTTTTTGAAACAGAGCCTCATTAAGTTGCTGAAAGCCAAGCTAATTTGGCTCTGGAATTTGGCCTCAAATCTATGATTCTCCTGTTTTAGTCTCCCAAGTACTAGGATTACAAGCATTTGCCACAATGCTCACCTTATTCATATTTTTTATTTAAAAGTTTGTGGAACAAAGATACAGTACTCCTTTTTATATGCCATATAAACAGTATAAACTTTGCAACTTTTTTTTGGTATTAGGGTTTGAACCCAGGGGCATTCTTCTAAGATATGTCACCAGTCTTTATTATTATTATTATTATTATTATTATTATTATTAATTATTATTTATTTGGTTTTGGTTTTGTCTTTGAAACTGGGTCTTACTAGGTTGCTGAGTCTCACTAGGTTACTGAGACTGTCTTTGGTCTTGAGATACTCTTGTCTCAGCCTCCCAATTACTGGAACTACAGGCATGTACCAGTGTTAAAAATTATATAATTAGAGAGGCAAGAGAGAGGATAAGGATGAATATTATTCCTCAAGTTCAAGCGTATAAGAAATACACCCCCCTATATACACACACAACTTAATTTCTGGGTCTGAGAATCCATTCTATCCACTTGGTTATTAAAAAAAAATTGTTAGTGCTCCTGGTATTCCCCGTACATTGATGCATTGATTCATTTCCAGAGCCAAGGCTCTGGAGACATTCACTGGTATACCTAGAGAGGGCATGGAAGCTCAAGTGCCTTTCACATGCCTCATTTATTCATCTCTTCATGTGGCCATTTACCTGCATCCGTTGTGATATCTTTTATGATAAATTAATAAAACAAGAGGAGAGAATGGGAATCCGAGTTTATAGCCAGTTGGTCAGGAGCTCAGGTAGCAATGTGGGTTTTGTAATTAGCTTCTAAAGTAGGGGGGATCTTCTAGGAGCCAACCCTTTACTGTGGGATCTGACACTATATCCAGGCAGCTACTGTCAGAGTCTATTGAATCAAGAGATACTCATCTGGTGTTGGCTGGAGAATCTGGTGTCAGAGTGCTGCACTGAGTGGTGATGTGTGAAATCAGAAAAAGAACACTTCATTTTTTATACTATATATTATACATGCACTCTTATCTGTATGCATCTCCAAGGTGTAGTGTCTTAATCCACAAATTTTCTTTTATATGCTTTGAAATCCTTTAAGATTTAAATTCTCAGAAAACAAAACCCAAATTCTTGGCAGGATATTTCTGGTTTATGCCTCTGCAACTAGCATCAAATCTGTTCAAAACTGATAATTTTTCTAAAATTTAGGGAGTGAAATATTTCATTATTTACTTAATATGTATAATTTTAGTATACTTTATATAATTTTGTATCTTGTTGTAGGATGAATAATAGTTCCTAAATACTACTTCCAAAAACGAATCCCTATAATCTGAATGTTGGCTTATATTGAAAAAATGTCTTTTGCAGCTATGATTAAGTTAAATATCTTGAGACAGGTTCTGCAAGTGGGCCTTATACGGTCCTTATGAAAGGAGCTAGAAGGAATCAGAATCGGATAAGAGAAGGTAAAATGTGGATAGCAGCAGGTACTGGAGCCATGTGCTTTGCCATGAAGGTTAGGGCCACAAACCAAGGAATATTCCAAGTTAAAAAGGGAAGGCAACTGTTTCTGCACCCAGAGCTTCCAGAGCCCATTGAGACTTATTTCACATTACTGACCTTCAGAATTATAAGAAAATAAATTTATAATGTTTATCACTGAATTTATGGTAATGTAAAAAAATGTAAGATATCCTTGAAGTAGATCTGGGTTTTGGTCCACAATTCTGTACTTTTTAATAAGCTTGCAATAATGCCAATGCTGCCAGTCCATGGAAAACTCTGTGAGAAACAAGAATCTTTTTGTTTCAAAGCATTTTTAGATTGACCAGGAGTAAAATTAATGGAGAAGAAAGAGTTGAGTATAGTTTACCACTGTCTAAATTGATCCTGCTATCTCTCTAGAAATGTTGTGGCTTTCTTTCTCAAAGATTTCAAAACCTCATCACATTTATTTCAAGGTGACATTCATCACTCTGCTCTGCAATCAGTTTGGTTCCCCTCAGTTCCTTGAAACAGCTATCTGTTGTGTCTAATTCTTTTGGTACTTCTTTTTGTCTTATCAGGTGAGGCACTGAAAGTTGTCAATAAATGTATAATGAATGGCTGGTGCTTCCAATTTAGAATGGGGTGGAGGCTGGGCGTGGTGGCGCATGCTTGTAATCCCCGCATTTGGGAGGCTGAGACAGGAAGATCACGTTTCACAGACAGCCTCAGCTACTTAGTGAGTCCCTCTGCAATTCAGTGAGACCCAGTTTCAAAATAAAGAATAAAAAATAGAGCTGGGGGGGTAACTCAGAGGTAGAATGCCCCTGAGATCCATTCCCAGTACCACACACAAAAAAGAAGGGGTGAAATATATGCCAGTATTGTTATCAAGCCTCTGCATGTATATATGATGTATATATAATATATGTAGGGTTTATGATTTATATATTACATATATATACATATATATTACATATATGTCATCAGTTTACTGTTATTCGTAACATAGCATAATCAGCATAGTTAACTGTATTTTACTGTTATATTTTTGTTTTTGTGTTTTATTGGCAGTACTGGGGGTGGAACCCAGAGGCTTTCTACCTCCGGGCTATCCTCCCAGCCCTATTTTATTTATACTTTATTTGGAAACAGGGTCTCACTAAGTTGCTGAGAGCCTCATTCAGTAGCTGAGGCTGGCTTCAAACCTGTGCGATTCTCCTGTCTCAGCCTCCCAAGCGCAGGGATTACAAGCGTGCACCACCATGCCCGGTTTACCGTTATTTTTTTCAACAAATAAAAATGAAACTCACATGTAATATGTAAGACATACAAAACTATCAGGATTTTCCTTTTCACCTCTCTTCTCTTCCATTTTCAACTCATCTCTATTATTCCATAATATCCATTTGATAAATGTTGAAGAACTAAAACTAAAATAACCAACCTAAGATTAAATTTCATAATATATTTGTAAGGTTTTAATTCATTTCAAAATTTTACATGCTTATCAATTCTTTTAAATTATGAAAAGTATAATGTCATGGGTGCTTGGAATAGAGTGCTTTTAGAAATATAACCTTTTCAAAACAGAAAATTAATCATCATAGTCTAAGCTGTCTGTACAGTATTCAAAGCACCAGTTGGTGATTTTCTAAGTAAAGTGAAAGAGGAGAAACAGATCAAGTAGCAGGAATACATTTTCAAGGTAAGATTTGCAACGTAACATGTTTAGATCATGGTTTTAATCTACAAATGACATTATTACCTTTAAACTATTATTTGCAAGTTCAAATAAACCCCTTTTGAAGTTTCTTTCTGTGCATGCTACATTTGATTGTAAGTCCTAATCCAAAACGAAATAGCATTCTCCTTGCTTCATGTAGAAATGTCAATGACTTTCTCCTTAATTATCCGAGAAAATATAAATTACCAAGATTCAAATTCATTTGAATTGTTTTTAAGTGATTCCAGGCAATGCATACATAAAAAGTGGAAAATTTTAGCTTCAAGTCATAAACTTACAAAATATTTGTAAATGGATGAATATAAGAGGGTTATGGAAAATACTTGTTCACCTTAATTATAGGTTTAAATGCCACAAATGCTATAATAATACTTTTTACATTACTTTTTTAAATTTCTAAGCAACCAAACCACTTCACAAATGTTAAACTCGGTATCTCTTTAAAGTCGGACTCTCTCACCCCAGCATCAATAACATATAAATGCCTACCTGGAGGCAGGTAAGGTTTTCTTCATGCCAGAGTATTTTTGAAAATGATAAACATAATTTTCTTCAAATTTTTGCTTTTTGTATGTTAATTATAACAAAGCAGGACAAGATTTTTCATGATACCCTAGGTTTGCTATCATGTTATTTATACATACACTTTATGTGGCTTATTATTAGGGGAATCAAGCAAGGTAATATCTCTTTTTCCATCACTCAATGTTATTTTCAGCAGCAGATTGTTTTCTGTTATTCAACAAAGTTCTGGAAACCACTCATTCGTTGATGTTTGTTGTGGTTAGACCACAGCAGTACACTAAAGACCACTATTACTGTTGGCTTAATGTTTACATTTTGTTCAGCAAGAGTTTAATGTTAGTGACTACTCTGAAAGATGTATGTCAGATATATAATAATGATAGGAAAATAGTTAAGGACATTCTAAATGATTCAACTTGGTACTAGAAGTTTTAATTTTGACTTTAACTGAAAAATATATTCTCATTTTCTTTGCATCTTTTTCCACTTTATTTCATAATTATAGGAAGAACTTTTTTCCCAGGTAGAACAAAAATAGACACAGTCCTTAGGGACTTTACATTATTGATTTCACTGATTGTGAAAATATTTTGGCTAAAGGCTCAATTATATTATACTTAGATTCCATTTGTTTGCAGCTCCTATTAGTTTATTTACTTTATAAAGATGTTTCACGTAGACAAAGGTACTGAGGCTGTGTTCTGAGATCTTAGACAGTTCTCCCATTAAAGTTATCTATTCTTTTATTATCTTTCTATGTGACATGATAGCTCAGCAAAACCCAGTATAGGCCATTAGGAAAATAAGCAAATTCTTATCTGAAAGTCATTAACTAGAATCACTCGTTTCTGTCTTGCCTGGAAGTTGTTTCTTTTCTCACTGTGGAAAATATTTTGATAGAAAATTAAGTGCTGGTGAAAAGTGAGTGTGTGGCAGATGGGCTGGAGTAGGGAGGGGCTTACACTACAAGTCAGTGACTAGCTACTATTACTGTTGCAGGTTAAGATTTAAGTTTTGATGCTGAAATAGCAGATCCACAGCCTATCCATTATGCCATGCTTAAGGGGGTTCAATGCCATGTCAGCTATCAGACAGCTTTAGTTAATAGCTTTAATACACAGTTTTTAACAATGACTCGCGAAAATCCTCCAGAACTACAAACTAGAACTGCTAGCTGTTACCAATCCAATGGGTCACCTAAACTCAATAAATTAGCTGAAGATTACATTCCAAAAGCAATATTAAGAAATATCCAAATCTAAGATTATCAGTGCCAAACAAGGTAAAAGCTGGGACAGATTCACTCAACCAATTCTTCATTGATGTCTATGGTGCATTAACAGCAGAGTATGAAAAATCACAAAGTTATTTTTGCAGGAAGGGAAAATATGTCATTCTCTTAAAACCTTGTTATTTTTGTAACATTACATGAGGAAATTAATCATTGTAATCCTTTATTTCCCTCACATTGGTCATATATGATAAAATTATCATCTACATATGTATTTCATATTCATATGTCATAGTGTATGATTCTTTTGTTCACTACATATATATATATTGGTGGTACTGGGGTTCCTGGAAGCCCTTCTACCTCCGGGCTCCACTCCTAGGCCTATTTTATATTTTTGAAACAGGGGCTCTTAACGCCAGCGCGGCTGGCTTCGAACCTGCGTGATCCTCCTGTCTCCGCCTCCCAAGCGCAGGGATTACAAGCGTGCGCCACCACGCCCGGCATCACTATATATTTTAAATATTTTTGTGGTACTAGTGATAGAACCCTGTGGCATTCTACCTCTGAGCTATACCCCCAGACCTATTTTTTATTCTTTATCTTGAAACAGGGTCTCACTAATTTACAGAAGGCCTCATTAAGTAGCTGAGGCTGGCCATGAACCTTCAATCTTCCCGTCTTAGCCTCCCAAATACTGGGATTACAAGCATGCACCACCATGCTTGGCTTTGTTCACTATTTTATACAAAATAAATATAAAGCAAAATTAGATCTATTTCTTCACCCAAAATCAGTATACCACTCCTGATATTCACTGACCAAGCTTAGAAACTGAGTCAACAGTATTGTAGGAATTGCTTAATGATTCATTAGATTGCAAAAACACCTTCTTTTAGAACTCCTATTATTTAATTTGGGTCAATAAGCACAGATTGAGAGTTTGGGACCATTTAGTCAATGGGCCCAAAGCTCTGTGATATTTTCTTGGAACATTTATGGTCCCTAATGTATGATGCTGAGTGGTGAACTTCCACCAGCCCCCTCAGAGAATCTGTCCCAACGCCCAGATGGTGCTGAGCTCCAATAAGAAGATATGCAGATCTGGAGCCAGCAACCACACTGCCTGATAAATCTCTCCACATCGCTGAAATATAAAAAGACAAGTGAAGGGGACAACTCTTAGAGGACCTTTTACTCTCCTTCCTGAAAATGTCCTGGTACTTGCATCATGACTGACCTCAACTCTCCTCTGGGAGAAAGGTCAAGAGAGCAGGAGTTTGTGGTAGTTTCTGGTTAGTCCGGATCAGAGAAATAAAGAATGATGTGTCTTTTAGATAAAATCAATATTATTGAAATTAAATTATAGAAAACTTAAGATTGGGCTTGTTACTTATAAATGCACTTCAAGTATTAGTCCTCAAGCTTGAGTACTACACATATTATTTTCATAGGGGACATATATTCTCACAGACCAAAAAATAAGGTCCCCAAGAATCCAATTTTGAGGTTCTCCAATTCAAGAAAATATCTGTTATGTGCAAATTATCAATGCAAAAATATTTTCGCTTTATAATGATAAAGACTCAAAGATTAAGATAAAAAGCAGTGCAGAAAATACCCTTTAGATATTAAAAATCACCAAAACAGGTTTCTAGTTTGAGTATCTGTATAAATAAATCTAAAAAAAAATACTCATGAGTATGGAACTTGTTAGTAATTGTGTTTTTCTAAACACAGGGAATTTTCTAAAATTTCCTAATTTAAAGTTGTTAGTGTCACAGAGACTTCAAGTAAATATGGCTCAATCTGCTTCTCTGATAACCCGGTAATATACATGGTTCATAATAACATATCTATATAGTAATTATGACATAGTCTAGTATCATTTTGACAGAGATCAATGAGAAGCCATTACTAGATTATTATTGTCTAAGAAATGGTCATGGAGTCACAGCCAGACTGTATGGGGCAAAATATTGTCAGCCCTGGCCCAGATGTTGTTTTTCATAAAGAGATTGATAACTCTGGCTCTTGGACATGGGAGAAAAGTCAGTGAATCTTTAGCTTAATAATGCAGTAATAAGGAATTCATCATCTGACTTCTTGCTGATTTAGCTCTTTAAATGTACTCCTGGGATGAAAATGAGGTAATGGCGAAAAACTTTTGAAATCTCCCATGCTGTCCTCAGCGAAAGAAACAAAAGCAGAGACCCTGCTTTCGATATAATCACTTTCTAATCTACCAAGGAAATAAGGTGTGGTTTGTTATATGGATCGTTTAACTTTTCTTCAGTGAGTCTCAGTTTTTAGAGTTTCTTAAAAGGAAATGCAGAGTTTGCTTTAAGGAGGCAGTAAGGAGAGAAGCAAAAGGCTCTTCTCTCTCATAATTCTATCTACACTAAAATTTGGCAGCCAAATTTGAGTCAAATATTATCATTGGCACACTCAGGAGAGGGTGAAGAACAGTTGGTAGAATGCTCATAAAGTTTTGGTCAGAAATTAACCCTATGTGAGATAGTTCTACATCTTTACCAGAAGGGAATTCTCTAATTCTTGACAACCAAGCATCACAGAAGGGGCCAGATATTCTGGGATAATTATGCATCTATTCCTGTGTTTCTTTAAACATCTTGTCTATTCTATGTACACAGAAATTTCAAACGTATTTGAGAACTGTTTGTCATTCATCATATTAACTACATTTTCCTGAGTGTCCCCTATGGACCAATACTATGCTAAGAGCCTCGTATATCTAATCTTAATTAATCTGTATTCTACTCTTGGGAGCAGGCACTGAATCAAATATGTGAGATGTCCACACGGTTTGTGATCGCTCCATCTTTTATATTCCCACCATCCATGCCACTTCATTAAACTGCAGTTCCTTTGTATTTTGTTTCTATATAGCCATTCAAGACTAGGTGATATATATTTATATAGTTTGAGATCTCATAGGTTAATTAGATAGTATTTTTAAAATCCAGCTGCCTTATTATAAGAAATCCACAGTCCCATGTTATGAGAACGTCTGCAGGAGGCTGTAGATATATAATGATATATAAAATATATGTATACATCTTGACATTTATGATGAGTTGGCCCATGTTATAAAAAGAAATAAAGTTTAGAAGTTCATTCTTTTCTCTCTCTAAACTTCCATAATCAAGATGTCAGAAACATAGTTCAGCATAAGTCTAGAGAGGAAAATTTGGGACATACCCACACACACTCATTTGCCAGGTCAGTGAGAACCCAGGTTACAGTATTTCATGGGTAGAGAGAGATTGAAGATGTTTGATTATTAGAGTAATGCCATTAGACTGCAAAACTCATTTTGTAAATCAATTACCCTAATATATATTTATTTTGGAAATCAATTGTCTTACTGAATTGATGGTCCTTCCACATGTCTAATGTATTATAGTCAGTTCTGAGCAGCACATTTTAAAAGGACTACTTCAAGATTTATGAAATCAGAGTAGAGTAGTAAGGTGATAGGTATCTAAAAGCAGTACTAGTGGGTAAGTTGGTGCACACCTGAAATCTTCATACTGAGGAGGCTGAGCTAGGAGCATCACAAGTTCAAGGCCAGTCTCAACAATTTAGTGAGGTCCCTCAGGAACATAGTGAGACCTTGTTTCAAAATAAAAATAAAATAAAATAGGGGTGAGGGTGGTATAGCTTAGAGGTAGAATGACTCTGTATTCAACTTCAGAACTACTCCATAAATAAATAAAGTATGAAAATATAGTATGACTGTTAAAATGGCCAAAAAGTCTGGGTGAGTTTAGAAAATGAAAGAGACAATTAAATGAGAGCTATTGCCCAGTATTTGGAGATTTATTTTTTAGGTGGAAGCAAGAAAGCATTTTGTTCTGCATGCCACCCAAAGGCACAACAAGGACTAATGGGTAACATACCAAGAAGTGGGATTCTGGCTCAACCAAGAAAGAACTTTCTAGTCTTATACTTTTCAATAATGGAAGAGCCGTCCTAAATTCATAGAGAATGGGAAAAAATAAAAAGTACCTTAATACTCTTCTAGTTTCTTAATGTTACAGATGTGGAAATTGAGGTTTGGCAAGATTAAGTGATTTGATGAAGGTGATGAAAACTAGCCGTGGAAACAGGGTTGGAACTTACTCTCTTATGTCCAACCTAGTGTTCTTTTCACTAATCTGTGACGTCTCAAATGCAGTAAATTTGTCACTGTTTTCATTTATTTAGAAAATGTTTAATAACTAATCAAACACAGTCCACTTAAAGGCTTTATATAAAAAAAAGTATTGAGGATTGAGCAGAGTTTGTTGAAAGAGGCTAATCTTCGATTATAAATGACTAGCATTGCAACTGGCACACAGCTATTATTGAAAACTGAGCAAAACTGAGTGAAATGGAGATGTGTTCAGTGCACTTCCAAAAGCTTATGAACTCAGATTCAGAATTGTTTTGAAAACAGAGGTCTAAGCGTCAGACTGTGATACTGGCAGGGGCAAGAGAAGAAAGATGAGAAAGAGAAGGAGTCTAGATAAAGCAAGACAAATAACACAAAGAACCATGATGAAGTCAAAGGCAGAGGATCTGCTTTGAAAATCAAAGCTGCTATATTCAGATGAGTTTAAATACAAACGTGCTGGGAAGTAGGGACCCAGAAATAGAGTTTTTTCCAGAATCATTAAAAAAAAGACTGGTGTAGTAACAGATATCTATTTATCAGTTCCATTCCTGAGCTGCCATTTGAGAATAAAACCAATTCAAGTTAGTCAAAGCCTTATGCATGATGCTTTATTTCATCTTCTATTAAATCTTCTTGTTCCTGGTTAAAAGAATAATGTAAACTCAAGATTTGCTTTTGTGTACTTGTTCTCCATTTGAGAACAGAGGCTTCCACTTCATTACCAGACCATTGTTTTAAATTAAATTGCCAATAAAGATACTTGGGTGTGAATTCAAAGAAAATATTTAGCAAAACTAAAAAGAAACTTTAACATCCCAAACTCTAAAAAAACATTCTGGTGGTATTATAAAGCTAAAACATTTCTAGGGTTAATTATCGCCAAAGATTATTTAAATAATGGGTTCTAACCACAATGTGCCCCACAAAAAACAAAACAAAACAAAACAAAAACCAACTGCTTCTTAAGGCAACCTTTCCTCTCATACATAAGTTGATAGTGACATCTTGTGGTCAGTTTTTAATTTAAAAAAGACAGCAAGGTATGGGAAATACATTTGTTTTATTATCATACATTTCCAAATATTGTATGATGCTCATCCGTTATGCACATCTTCTTTGGCTGTTGTTGAATTCATTAGATAAAATTCTAAAAACAAGTCATATCGATAACATGTTCACTCTTGATGTAATGAGAACAGCATGCCATCTCTGTGGTCATCCTCCCCCAAATTCATAATTCCAATCTAACCACAAGGAAAATAACAAGCAAATCCAACTTGAGAGGCAGTCTTTAAATAACCTGCCCAGTACTGTTCAGAACTCTCAATACCATAAAAAAAACAAGAAAATCTGGGACACTAGTACAGATCAGAGGAGACCAAGACATAATAACTAAATGCAATTTAATCAATTGGATGTAATCCTGGAACAGAAATAAGGGGGGACATTATAGAAAATCTAGAGAAATCTAAACAAAAAGTGGAATTTTCTTCATAGAAATGCACCAGGTGTGGTGCATTAATTATGACATATGTACCATGATAATATGCAATGTTAACAATAGAGGAAATTGGTTGAGTGATATCTGGAAACAGAACTCTGTAAAGAACAAAACAGTGCTATATAGAAATAGAACTTTATGATAGCTCTGTATGTCTAAAACTATTTTGAAATTTTAAGTGTATATTTAAGTTTTAAAAATGCTTTTATTTTTAATATTAGTATTTTTGGTGTATTCTAATTATATGTCACAGTGAGATTCAATGTTGTACAAACATACATGCACACAGTCCTTGGTGTGAGTCCCTCACCCCAGAAGATTTCAGTGAGACTGGTAGTAATACCTTCTTATATGTACATAACATTATTTGAACTTTACCTTCATCAAACCTTCCTTTGCCTCTCCCCATCTCTCTCCCCCAATCCCTTTCCTCAATTCTACTGAGACCTCGCCTTATTTATCCAAAGTTCCGTTTGTTTCCTATTTCTGCTGTAGCTTCAACATGTGAGAGAAAACATTACCCCTTGACATTCTGAGACTGCCTAATCTCACCTAGCATAATTTTCTCTAGTTCCATCCATTGTTCTACAAATGGCCTAATTTCGATCTTATGGCTGAGTAAAAAAGCAAAATCCCATTGTATATATACACCACATTTTATACATTTTTTACCCATTTATCTGCTGATGGATACCTAGATTAATTTCATAATTTGTCTATTGTGAATTGTACTGCTGTGAACATGCTTTCAAATTATAAAATATGATTGGTTTTATGGAATGAACCATGTTACTCCTTTTTAAAAATCAGAAATAAAATACAACTGAAAGAAACAGTTTGCAATTTCTAAATGTTCGAGTCCCGTGTAGTAAATTTACAATGCTATAAAAACAAAATTAATAAAATCTTTATTTCTTTACACCTTAGGGCTGAACCTCTGATACTAAGTCTTCTCTCTGTATTTCTTGTCTTGACCTTACCAACCACAAACAAGACAATTTATTGTGAATGTATATAGTGAAACTATCCGATCTCTGATGTTATATCCTGCCCTTAGTACCTCTACATCTCTTTCTCTACTCCTTTCCCTTCTCTATTCACCTAAGAACATTTGCATTTGTAGTCTATCTCTTTTCTTTAGAAATTTCCATGGATTCCTCCATTTCCCTAAGTTCTCTTTTCAAATGTCCCTCATCTCAGAAATCTTTCTTGATTCATCCATACAAAAGAACAATCTTTACCATGACTTTTTGTTCCCTTTCCCTATTTTATCAGCTCCCAGAGAGTCTATACTACATGCAGTATCACACATTTGTGTATAGTCTATCTCCCTGGACCAGCATTTAAGCTTGATAAAAATAATAATTGTATTTTGGTCTCAGTTGGATCCCCAGTGCCTGGCTGATATCAAGCTATTATCTCATCTGAAACCCATGTCTTCCATTCCAGTCCCATGAAATGAATGTACAAAGAGGAAAAACCTAGTCTCTCTTCCATGTGGCAACTGCATAAATGACACCCTTGACTCCCATCTCTGCCCCCTCCAGATCAGGCTCTATATTATGCGCTCTGAGTATTTGCCATATGTTCCTGACTTGGTTCTTTGCCATGCTCTGTGCACTGGGAAGCTATGCCCTGTGGTCTATCTAGCTCTTCTGGACTCCCTTGATGACTGGCTTGTTGCTGGGTTTGGACAAAGGGTAAGAGAAGAGAGAAGTTAGAAAATTTTTCTCTATGTCCCGTGTTTTCTATCTGGATTTCCCTATGACTACAGCTTCTATCAGGTTGGCCCTCTGTCAGGAACAAGTCTCTATGGGTTCTTAGAGTGCCTTTCCCTCTATTGCCCTTGGGGTAGGCAGCATGCCTGTTTCTTATCACTCTCTGGGTATTCCAATACCCTTTGTGTGTTTTCCTGACTCTGGTTACATATCTTTATGTAGCCCTTTCATTAAATTTTTTTAATTTTTACCATCTAAAGTAAACATTGTTTCCAACTCTTCCCAGAACAATGTCCTAGAGCATTGTTCCACCAATTTTATTATACATCAAAATGATCTTAATGCTTTAAAAAATATGGATTACTGGATACCACCACCAGAGTTTCTGATTTAATGGATTTCTGGGGCCCCCAAATTTGCATTTCAAACAAGCTCCCAGGAGACATTGATACCGCTATTCTGAAGAGTGCATGTTCACACAGTGAACATTACTGGCCTATAGTATATTCCTTCTTGATTCTAAGTGGTATATGTTTCCTATCTTTTTACTAATATAAAACAGAAATTTTGATAGGCTTGGGGAGCAAAGGTTGAGGGTAGGCTCAGAGAAAATAGCACCTGTTCAATCAATAGGATGTGCTGACTATTTCATCTTTCTGATCCCTATCATTAATATCTCAAAATGCTAGATAATCATAGTAATAGATAACATTTATCCAGCAATCACAATATACCTATCTCTCTTCCAGGCACTTAGAAGTAATATATTGCATCTAAACATTGCAACATCTTTATCAAGTAGATGTGTTGTCATTTCCACTTTGAAGATGAATAAAAGAAAACATAGAAAAATTAAGTGACTTACCAGAGGATGGCAAAGATGATAAGTAGAAAAAACATAATTTGTACTTAGGCAATCTAATTCCAGTGGATATACTTACTTGCTAATCTAGAAAAGAGATGCTTTTGGATCAGAACTCATAGGTCATTGTCCTCTACCTGACCTACACTGAGATTTTATTCACAGTGTTTCCTAATAACTAAAAGACCACAGTCATATAATTCTTTCTTTTCACACTCATTCTGAGTAGCTATAATGATATTTTAATTACATTGATATGCAACTAATTTAAGAAATTGAGTGAAATAGAGTAGTTAAATATAAAGAATGAATAAAGAAAATACATTGGTTTTTCTTAAAGACCTCCAAGTGCTACAAAATCTAAGGATCTTTGTCACCACTTTTTGAGCTAGAAATTAAAGGTGTGTGTGTGTGTGTGTGTGTGTGTGTGTGTGTGTGTGTGTTACATTTAAGTTAAAATTGCCCTTGGAATAGGCAATTTGAGGGATGTTAGTACTTGAACTAAGTAGTTTATAAAAGTCAAATATGAGAATGTTGAATATTGCTTCTGATTGTACATACAAGTGTGTGTTTGTGTATACACAAGAAACTTGTAGACTTAGACACACAGACCTTATTCAACTCAGACCCCACAATGTATTATCCCAATCACTCAGTCCACATACAATGTTTCATTTTCTCTTGAATTTTTATACATCCTTCTAGGGTCTCCACATCATTTTTTTCTACTCTATTGCTGGAAAAAAAAAAGCATTATCTAGCCACTGTCTTCCGATTCAGGTTTCTACCTGTGACTACTACCTTAACAATATTGTAACAGAATTCAGAATAGAAATTGAGAATAGAGTTTTAATACAGAGTATTAGAGGTAGAAAGTCTGCTTTCAGACTTTCAGGAATATAGCTCCAGAGAGAGGTCACTACCATTGACCTCAGTGACCTGTAGTACAGAGGCAATAATTTATTAGTCATAGGGAAAAACCTGAAAACAGCAAACTCTTATCTCACACCATACACAACAATCAATTCTAAGTTAAGACGAAAATGTGAAAAAAAAAGAAATCGTAAAATTTGGGAAGATAATATATGTTATTTAAAGGTTGAGATGGACTTCTTAAATCAGATTTTAAGCCCAAGCAAAGCTTAAGTACAACCACATTGAAGCTAAAAATCTATTTATCAAATGATATAAAAGATTGAAAAGTCAAGACATAAATTTGGAAATATATTTGCAAATCGTTTTTTAAAGTGGAACACATCATGAATACGCATTTCACAAAAGAGGAAACAAAAATTACCAATAAGCATATTAAAACATGCTCACATTTATTAGTAAACAGGGAAATTCAAATTAGAACTTCAAATATTTACTTGACAAATGAGCAAAACCTTAAGTCTGACAACATCAAGTGTTACTGATGCTAAATTGTTAGTAAGTAGAGACAACTTTATTTGAAAAACAATTTACTCTCTCCTAAATGTGAAAGTGATCCAGCGATTCCATTTCTAATCTATACCATAGAAAAGTGTATGTTCAAGGAGTATTGTTTAAAATAGTCTCAAATTAGAAATGATGCAAGTGTTAATAGGAGGATTTGTATATAGAGTTTTGTTCATAAAATATACACACAAAAAGTTCCTTCATTTTTATAGGCAATGTGTTCTAAGACCCTAAGGCTCCCAGTGGATGCGTGGGACCACCAGTAGTACCAAATCCCAAAGTGCCTGATTTTCCTATATGGCCTGCAGCGTTGCCACATGCAGAGGTCATCTGTCCTGCCATACTTCATGCTTTGTTTGCATCACCATTCTTGTACTTTGGATATATCATAAATAAAATAAAGGTGAGTTGAAGCACTGTCATACCAGGACCATTGATCTAATAACCCAAATGTTTTCTAATACTGGACAAAGACACAATTCCTGTTCCAGACAAGATGAAGTGAGAGTGAGGTGTTTTGTTGTTGTTGTTTTGGTTTCCT
The DNA here is from genome assembly GCF_963383645.1 of Muscardinus avellanarius. NCBI lineage: Eukaryota > Metazoa > Chordata > Mammalia > Rodentia > Gliridae > Muscardinus > Muscardinus avellanarius. Next base: position 39,380,061 of record NC_137786.1, read on the forward strand.
TTTTCTTTAGTTTTAGTTTTGTTTGTTTTTGATACTGAGGATCTAACCCAGGGCACTCTATCACCGAGGTACATCTTTAACCCTTTTTATTTATTTATTTTATTTTGAGACAGGTTCTTGCTCAATTTTCCAGGCTGGCCTGAAACTTGTGAACCTCCTGTCTCAACTTCAAGATTCTCTGGGGTTAAAGGCATGTTCCATGGTGCCAATCCAGAGATTTTACCACTAGTCAGAATGACATGCAATTTAAAACTTATGAAGTGAACCAGGCGTAGTGGCGCAGGCTTGTAATCCCCGCGCTTGGGAGGCAGAGACAGGAAGATCGCGCAGGTTCGAAGCCAGCCCCGCGCGCTGGCTTAGGAGTCCCTGTTTCCAAATTTAAAAAAAAAAATGTAAAAATGGGTCTGGGAGTGTAGCCCAGAGGTAGAAGGGCTTCCAGGAACCCCAGTACCACACACACACAAAAAAAACTTATGAAGTGTTCAGTCTAGAAATTTTGCATATACATTTTTTGGATAGTGATTAACTGTGGATAACTGAAACCATAAAACACAAAACTGTATCAAGGGGAGCTATTGTACCATATAAACATAAAAAAAACAAACTAAAATTAGAAAACTCAACATGGATAGATCTCAGAAACTTAAAGTTTAATGAGTAAACCCATCATGAAAACACATAGCATAACTTTATCTATAAATTGTTTTTAAGATGTAAACTAAATATATAGTTGGGACTACCTTGAGTGGTCACACAAGTTTCTTACCGTTCAAGCCCAGGGCTGCCATTAGCTAAAAGCAGATATTTAAAAGTATCCACCCATGTTTGATCTATATATAACAAACAGAAGAATGATAGACATAAATATCAGTATAGTAACCAATTCTTTTGGGAGATGAGGGATGTGATTAGTGTCATGGGAAAAAGAAACTTCTCAAGCAACTGGTGATGTTCTAATTTTTTGAGATTGGTTATGGCTATTTCGATCTTAATTTTATTATTTAAATTTTGCAGCAATATTTTCAATATTATCTTATAAGCATTCAGTATTAAGTTACAAATATCTTAATGACTCACTGGTCCCCTTTCTTACTTGTATAACCCAGAGCAAACCAGTTTTATTTTACTAAACAATTATGTTTAATATTGCCACTAATATCTTCTTTATTCAAAAATTAATAAGAACTACCTTTTTATTTAAGCTCTCTTCAGGGTTTGAAACTATTTGAGATCCCCTGGTATGCTATGTATGAAGTCAGGGTCTCATTGCCTCCACCTTTCTCTGACAAAGTTTCTCTTCCTCACCTTGGTGAAGTTGTTCTAAACTGCTAACTCCTAAAGTATGTGAGTCCAAACTACTTTCTTCTCATTCTCAATAGTACCCAAAGTCAATCTCACATATGCCCATGGTTTTAACTTAACCGTTTGTTGTCACGTATCCAATAGATGGGTCTTCCACCAGGATGTTTCACTAGCAACTCAATAATAGGAGACTCAAAATTGGACTCACCATCTTCTCCCATGTAAATGTAGTTACCTCTACACTTGAGAAATGACTCTACCTCCATTTATGTTTCCAAGAAGAAATATTAAGAATATTCTTAAAAGTTGTCTCACTTTTTCTTACTTCTCATTAACAGCTCAGTTGGTTATGTCCAAAACATCATCCCATGCATCACCTTCTCCATCACACGTCAGCTAGCCTTGTTCACATACTCATTATTTTTCTTTTTGCATTTGGATAGATTTTTAAGTGCTTTTTATACCTCAATTCTGGTCTCTTGTTTTTATCTTTAATTGTCCTCACAGATATATTTCCTGTGTGTAACCATTTTTACATGGTTTTACAATAGTTTTACAATACCTTCTAGAACAGGTTCCTGAAGTGGGTGATTACTGCCCCCTGGGGGTGCTGGAATGAAATTTAGATACATAAGAGAATTAAATTTGTTAATACATCTTTCTGTTTGCTTGTTTAAAAATAACAGATTTTGCCTAGCGTGGTGGCACACACTTGTAATCCCAGTACTTGGGAGACCCAAACAGGGGGAGTTCAGGTTTGCAGCCAGCCTCAACAGCTTGTGAGACACTCCACAACTTAATGAAACTTTGTTTCAAGATAAAATAATAAAATAAAATAAAATATAGGGCTGAAGGTGTAGTTCGGAGACAGATTCCCTGGGGTCCACTCTCAGCACCATTAAATAAATAAATAAATAAATAAATAAATAAATAAATAAATAAATGGTAGGTTTATGATGGGGAAGGCACAAAATAAATTTTTCTTAAAAGGGGAAATAAGCCAAATAAGTTTAAGAACTTCTATCAGAAACATGAAAAATTTACATGCTGTATACATTTTTACACAGACAGTCATTAAAATATCATTACTTTCCCAGTTTATCTTTTCAAATTTTTAACTTGTATACAAATTACTAGCACGGAGGATAGATATAATCTAATTCAGAATTCAGCTTTGGAATTTTCATAGGATAAAATACAGTCACAGCTAAGTAGCTACCTGATAGAATAATACATCTCTTCAGATTCTGGTGATATGCTATGTTTCCTCCTTCTTGGTTACTTTTCATCTCTTTGCAGTTCTATTTTTTTTACAAGAAAGAAACAATCTGTATCTGATAAGTATAAATTAGAAGTTAGAGGGAAGAAAAAAACCAATAATCTCATTATCTGCTTATAAGATTTTTAATTTTTTTCTACTTTTTTTTAGTTTTTCCATGTGTCATTATGTTCATATATTTCTTAACAGATTGTGAACTTCATGTAGTTTTGTATCGTGGCTTTTAGATGCATCTTTAGTTCAAAATTATTATTTTATAAATGTTGTTTATAAAATTATCATTTTATAAATGTTTCAATAATTTCAGTGACTTTATATGCACTACATATAAAATTAAAATGTACCACAATTTATATAATTGGTCTCCTATTATCAGGTTATATATTATAGAATTATATATAAAGCCCATATATTTGTATATAAAGCCTACATACAAATATAATATACACATATATATGTAATAAGAGTATGCATATAATTACGATATATGATTGTTAGTATTATGAACTAAGCAAGACTACATTCTAGGTATCAGGTAAGTTATTATTTTTTTGTCCAGAACCTCTCTCACTTTTACTTTGAAATCATTCTATCTCAAACTACACTTAAGGAAAAACACCAGTTCTAAGATTCCTGAACTAAAGGACATATTTCCAGGGATACTTATTCCCCTCACAATAATTATTAAAAAGAATAGGGCCTAGAGAAAAAAGGAGGCAGAGTGACTCAAATGTAAATGTGTTGATTCACCTTTTAGTTTCTTGTGCCTTTGGGGTCTTGTGAAAGTTTTTACCTGTGTAAACGTGAAGGAGAAAGAAAACAAGAAAATGGTTGGGACAATGGGTCCACTAATTAGGAAGAGAGAAATATAAAAGTGTTCTTGATGGAGGACTAGGAAGTTGGGTGGACAGTATTGGCAACTAAGGGCAACTTCCCGGACCTGCAGCTCAACAGTCCTAGGCATTTTAAGGCCTCCTAATTGGAAAACAGAACATAGATCTGTGGAGGGTTAGATGGTAGTGTTGGTGCCATGACCAGTGAGACTCCCTTTCCTGAAGACCAAAGCTAAACTTTCCCTCTGGGAGTGGGGTGGCAGTTAATCCACAGATACATCGACATCAATAAAACTTGTGTGTGTGTGCGTGTGTGTGTATGTGTGTGTGTGTGTGTGTGTGCATACATTAATTTTAGAATGTATATCGAGTCACTCCCTTTGAATTGTGAATTCTTCCATTGTGAACATGTATTTTTTTTTCCTTTTTGCGGATCTGGGGATGGAACCCAGAGGCATTTGACCTCCAAGCTGCGACCCTTACCCTACTTTTTATTCTTTATTTTGAAACCGGGTCTCACTAAGGTGCAGAGAGCCTCACTAAGTAGCTGAGGCTGGCCACAAACCACGGTCCTTCAGTCTCAGCCTTCTGAATGCTGGGATTACAAGCATGCGCCACCATGCCTGGCTCATTGTGAACATTTTAAATGTCTTATCTCTATCACCAAAACACTCCCCAGAAAGTTGGTAATAATTTACTTTTCCATTGTGAATATTACACTTTCATGCTTATTTATAAATTCAGATTATTTTAACTATTTGATTTACTCTAGGAAAAAATTGTGTTTTAGGCCAACTTATATCAATGTGAATTGGAAGAAACTTTAATGAATAATGAAAGGAAAATTATTGTTTTTCCCCTATGTTATATTGCAGATAAGTTTCCATAAAACTAGGATTACTTCATTTTCCAAAGACATTTGATTTATCAAATACAGCCATATGTTCCAAATATAACAGATTATTGCCATGTGCATGAGATAGGGAACAATGTGTTGTGTGAATTGAAAGAACATTTGAAATATATGTTTGAATTTTAAATAATTTATATTTCAGACCTATGACAGAGAAATGAGAAAGCAGATAGACCCATATTTGGAATATAATCAATTTGATGGCTCACCTAAACCATATTAAAATCTGGTTCTACATTCATTTAAATTCATTAGTATCTCCCTAATAAGTCCTTAATAAGGATGAAAGAGTAAAAAAAAAATATGCCTGGACAGAGAGACTGAAATGTAGAGAAATTCACCAGTCTAATATTTAAGAAAATACCATATACATATTGAGCCTCATGAGTGATCAATTCTAGATTGGGAATGCATTGTGAGTGAATCAGTGTTTCTCCTGATCCTGTTTTTATTTACTAATTTGAAGTTTTGTAAATTATGGAGTTTTGGGTATTAATTTTGATTTTTAAAATATTTCATTAAAATATTTTCATGTTATCAGATGGACATGGTGGCACACTTGTAATCCCAGTCCTTGGGAGGCTGAGATAGGATGATCACATACTCACAGCCAGCCTCATCAACTTAGTGAAGCCGTCTGCAACTTAGTGAGACCCTGTTTCAAAATAAAAAGCAAAATAGGGCTGGGAGGTGTAGATTGGAGATATAATGCCCCTGGGTTCAATCACCAGTGAGACACACACACACACACACACACACACACACACACACACACACACCATATTTTCTTGTTCAATACTGAGTTTTTAGTATTGAATAATCACCCCCTTAAGTTTGCACTACAGGAATGTGAAATACTTGCCTTATTCCTGGCTCAGTGTGCATTTCTCCTCCCTTTTCTGTTAAGTTTGACATATTCATGGAGCCACTGAAAATGTCAGCAGTCTCTACTTTTTCCTCCAACCAGAATTTTTTTTCATGGGCTTTTTTTTTCTTGCTTTGAAAGGTTTTCTTCTTTCTTTCTCACTACCACCAAAAAAACTTTTAAATACCTTCAATTACTAGGTGTTCTCTTAGATATATGTAGACAAAATTAATAGACAATCTATACTGCACATAAGTGCTAAGTGGTAATAAGAATACTATTTCTAGAGTATATATGTGTTTAATATAATCTATATGGAGATAAAAATCTCTTCTCATCCATTTGATACAAAAATATGTATTATTTTAATGCTAGGAAGATGGCTCTGAACAAAGCAGACAAGATTCCTAATCTCATAAAATTTACATTACAGAGGATGTATAAAGATATGATCAAGAACAGTGACATTTCACACACTTTAGCAAATAGGAAGGAAGGAGTAATCACAAAAAAGAAGGTTATACAATCATAACATAAAAGAAATCTTCAAAATATAGAGTTTCTTATTTAGAGAAGATGGCAGTGAATGGGATAAATGTTAAGTGTTGAATTTGAGTTTCAATGATTTTAATTGAGAAGAAGCTATAGCTTAGTCATAGTGCACATAAGACACAAATTCACATAATTTCTCATTGGGATTAACTTCACAGAAAAGTAAAATTGGCAATCTGAATTATTTACCTGTGGGCCAACTCCCAATTCAGATAAGTAATGTGATGGTGGGTGTTTCTAAGGTTTTCATTCCAGAGGTTCCCAGGACTCCCTTTAGGTGTGATTATATGCAAGAATGACTTTCAGAACTCAGGGAAGCTGTTATATTTATGTTACTGTTTGTGATATATAATGATAAAGATTGGTTTCAACAAAAGAAAAAAGTACATAAGAGAATAGAGGAGAAAACAAGTGTAATTTTCCAGTTGTCCTCTCCCATTGGAGTTATATGGACAGTACTTAATTTTTTCCAACAATGGTATGTGACAATACATACAAAGTGTCGACAGCCCAGGAAGCTCACCTGAGCATTGGTGTCTGGGGTTTTCATTGGGGTTCAGTCATGTAGGCATGGAGTGGCTGATTGACTAAGCTTTGTTATCTGTCCCTAGATGCTTCAAAAATCAACCTGATCCAATATGGCTCAAGGTCCCATGTATCCAAGGATACTATCATTAAGCAGGATATTATAAGAATTTAGAGATTAGCTCCCAGGAGTTAGCTGTGGCTGGCCACAGGGACTTGTGTAGCAAGAAAAATAGACTTGCAAGGGACCTGAGATATCATGAACACCCCTGAAAAGGCAGGAATGGAACCTACTATCAAACAGATGGGAAAGAACTCTAGTCTGTGGAGCCATTGTAGGGGCTCAGAGATCACTGGTGGGACACCAACTAGTGGTCCCAGGGAGATATAGCTCATCCTACTGAGTTGCAGGCTCTGAAAGTAGAGAACTTGCTTAGGCACTGTGTTTGGACTCTACAAAGAACCAGCCCTGAAGGACAGCAAGGCCCTAAGAAGTAGCTAGCTGTGGTGGCACATGCTTGTAATCCCAGCATTCAGAAGGATGAGACCTGAGGATTGTGGTTCATGGACTGACTCAGCTCTTAGCAAGTCCCTTCACAACTCAGTGAGATCCTGTTTCAAAAAAATAAAAAGACTGCCGGGCGTGGTGGCGCACGCTTGTAATCCCAGCATTCGGGAGGCTGAGACCTGGAGGATCGCAGTTTGCGGACAGCCTCAGCTACTTAGTGAGGCCCTCTGCAACTCAGTGAGACCCAGTTTCAAAATAAAGAATAAAAAATAGGGAAGGGGGTATAGCTAGGAGGTCAAATGGCCCTGGGTTCCATCCCCAGACCCGCAAAAATAAATAAATAATAATAATAATAATAAAAAGACTAAAAAATATGGCTGGGGGTGTAGCTCAGAAGACCAATGCCCCTGGGTTCCATCCTTAGTATGGAGGAGGAGGAGGAGGAGGAGGAGGAGGAGGAGGAGGAGGAGGAGGAGGAGGAGGAGGACAAGGTGCCACCCAAGAAAGTAGTGGTTTCCCTGGGAACAAGAAACTGAAACACTAATGCCCTGTCTTGAAACCATACATTCTCTTCCTGCCAGACCTTGGGCCTTGGGCAAAGAGCTTCAGCAGCACCAAGGAGCCATGGTATCACTTGATTGCAAATAAAAGTTGGGAATTCAATAATTTTTCTGCCAACAGAGTTTGTACCTGTCATGTATGCAAGTTAGTGACTAAAAATACCTCATTTGACCATAAGAAGAGATCTAGAGAGGTGTCCCAGGGACCATTAAAGCTTAGCGAGCTGGACCATCAGTTCAGAACATAGCAATTGCTGGCTTTGCTGAGCCTAAGTCCACTGGGAACAGAGGTCAGGACTCTGTAGTATCAAAGGCTCACAATTAGCAGAGAAGAGGTAGTCTCTGGAGTGCATGAAATACTAAAGAGCAGGCTGAAGGCCCTGAATTAAGCATCATAGTCTCTGGCCCTGTGAAGTCTGGGCCAGGATAGCACAGTGACTTGCAGCTAATCAGAAGTTCCTGCTTACCTGCACTAAGAACTATATCTTGTTTAAAGGGTTCTGGGAAACAAACTCAAGAAGTTTGAGTATTGGAGTCCGAATGGTGGAATGAATATATACCACAAGCATAGACCTTATTAATAAGGAATAACAAATAAACACAGGATTCAGGCACAAAAAAAGAAGATGCCAAAACAACAGCAACACAAAACTAAGAGTGCTGAAAATCTGAAAGCAAAGAAAAGTGAAGATACAATAAACTCCCATGAATCAACAACAAGGGAGATCAGAAATACAAAAGGTACAAGAAATACAAAAGGTACAAGAAATGCAAAAAGGAGAAGTCTGAATTCTGATATTCAGTATGATGAAAGACCTCACAGAAAGTATACAGGAAATGGAAGAGAAAACATAGACTTTAAGAAAAAAAAACAGAAATAGGCCTTGAATGAAATGAATAAGTCAATAAATGAATTGAAGACAGCAATAGAAATAGAGTGAGGATTAATATCTAAAATATACAAAAAACTTAAAAGACTTTAAACTAGAAAAACAAAAAACTGGATCATGAACTGGGCAACTAATTGAATAGACACTTCACAAAAGAAGATATACAAATGACCAATAGATATATGAAAAAAATCCTCAACATCACTAGCAATCTTGGAGATGCAAATCAAAACTACTGAGATTCCATCTAACCTCAATAAGAATGAAAGTCATAAAGAAGTTAAATAATAAATGTTGGTGAGGATGTGGAGAAATAGGAACTCTTCTACACTGTTTTGGGAATACAAACTATTTCAGCAGCTATGGAGATCAGCGTGCGGATTTCTTAGAAAACTGGGAATGTATCTACCACATTATCCAGCTATAGCACTATTGGGTATCTTTCCAAAGGGTGTAAAGCCAGAGATCTACAGTCATATATACATACCCATGTTCACAGCAGCACAGTTCATAATAGCCAAATTATGGAACCAACCTAAGTGTCCATAAGCAGATGAATGGATGAAAAATTTATGGAAAATACACACAATGGAATTACACTTAGCAATAAAGAAGAACACAGTTACATCGTGTGCAAGATGAAGTCATGTGAGATTAGCCTTTTACAGAAAGTGAATGGTCATATGTTTCCTCTAATATGTGCAAGCTAGGGTGTAAATAGGTTACCAGAGGGATTCCAGATAATTGAGGAGAAACCTCAGTGGAGCTAGCATGCAATGGTAGGGAAGGAGGAAGACTGAGGTTCATTAATGGAAATACTAACATTGACTATGTGTACACATGTGAATATGTCAATCTTGGGACTCTGCATTGAGAGGGGAAAAATGAGGAGGGGCACCAAGTTCTGTGTGTATATATGTCATTGTCAATATGATTTACATTATGATGTGAGTGTATAATGCACCAATAAAAGCACAAAAAATAGAAATAAGGATGCCCAGTATATCAGTAAAGATGTCTTATTACTTATATATGTGACATAGTAAATTACCACATCTTGTAAATTTAAAATAATACTATTTAAAATTTCATGGTTTCTGTGGGCCAGGGATTGAGAAACAATTTAGATAAATGCCTCAGGGTGTCTAACAGTGCTGCATTTAAGGGGTCAGCTGGGCCTTGTAAACATCTCAAAACTTGATTGCACAAGATTACATCTTCCTACTCACACCCAAATAAAATCCCAATGAGCAAAAATTTACACACACACACTCTCACAGATGCCCGCACATACACTCTAAGAGTAAATATGTTTCTTTCCCCAATCTTTGAAAAAAAATGTCTTTTTATTCAAGATTCAAACCCCAGAAGCCATAGAAGCAGACATATTTGGTTTGAAAATGTGTAAAAATTTCTCTGTAATAAGGATGTCAAAATAAAATAACAAACAAAAGCAAACTTTGAAAATATTTATAATGGACAGCAGAGTAAAAAAGAACCCATTTCTTTAATAAAAAAATCCATTACAAATAAATAAGAAACTTTAAAATTTTGTTAGAATAAGTTGAAAGAGTTCTGGGCCTGGTGGCACCCACTTGTAATCCTCACGCTTGGGAGGCGGAGACAGGAGGAGCCTCACTGGCTTAAGAGACCCTGTTTCCAAATAAAAATATAAAATAGGTCTGGGAGTGTAGCCCGGAGAAGGGTTTCCAGGAACCCCAGTAGCTCACACACACAAAAAGAATAAGTTGAAAGAAGTGAAAATAGTTTATATTTATCATATATCCCACTTAACACAATACTTCTATAATGTTTCCATTTTCACAAAGATTTCATTGACAGTATTCTAAAATGTTAAAATTGCATGGCAAAACATGACTAACCATGCAATTGCCTAAACTGTTAGTATTTCAAACTGATATAATTATCTTTGAATTTAATTTTTAAAGACAACATATGTTTGATATTTGACCAGCAATTCCCCTACTAGAAATATATTTTACAAAAAAGTTTCACTGTTTAACATATCTACAAATTTCCTCACTTCTTCTTTGTTTGTAACTGAGAAGAGCTGAAACAAGTATTTTAATAGTTGACATATTAAATAAACTACAGTATATCCACGTAATGAAATATTATGAAGGTCTTAAAAGTAAGGCCAGTCTTTGTGTGCAGCTAATAGAGTTATTGAAAGTACAATTAAAATCATGTTTAAATGGAGAAAAGAAAAATAAGATAATTAAAAATAAGATAATTCCTAATTACATATATTTAAAAATAATTAGAAAATTTAATTTTGTGTGTGCATGTGTGTGTTCTTCTGAGGAAAAGGATGAATATAGGGTATGAAAAGACTAACTTTTCATTCCATTTGCCCTGTATGGTTTGACTATGTTTTCACTATGAAAATTATAAAATAATATTTGATTAATTACCCTTACCAAATTTTTAAATTTTTATAATTATAACTATATATTGTACTACAATTAAAATTATATAATGGTTTTCTTGAAATGAAGTAAATAATGACATATTCAGTAATTTTGGGAACAAAAATAAGTCATTTTTTTCCAGAGCATGTTTTGTAGAAACATAACCTGGGGAGTAGTTCTAAAAAAGAACAGAAACAGCAATTACAACCATAATAAACTGTACCACTGTCAATCTTGGTACTCTGTACTGGGAGGGAGCAAAATGGGCAAGTGGGGGTGGGGGAAGTACTGTTCACATGTATGTCAATGTCAACAACATGATTTACTTTATGATGTGAGACTATAATGGACCAATAGAGCATACAAAAAAGAAACACACACCACACACACACACATACATACCATACCACAATGGATACTGCTCGTCCATCACAAGTTCTAGTAGCATTATGAGGCTACTAGTCATAGGCAATGTGCTCACAGTAGTCAAAAGTAAAAGGAGAGCGAAAACAACCATTTTATTTATATACTCAATATTGTAACATGAAAAAATCTGAGAACAATATTTAATTAATATCTGAATGTAATTGATGTTAGACCATAAACAAGTTAGTTAAATGATATATGGTTATCCTCTAATCACACTGTGCCTGTGGCTTTACAGTTTTAACTTCTGAAAAATCAAACAGATCCATATCATATGCAGACAATCTCCCTCTGTCAATTCAAAGCCAAATATACATCAATTTCAGGTCATGCATCTCCTACATACTTCCAATTGTACAATAATTAAAATTTTTTATTTTAATTTTAGTATATGTAATCCAATTGTGTTTTTTTTGTGAATTCCACATTTTTTATTTTAAGGACCACTGATCCAGATAAATGGATTAAAATCTAAATTTTCAAAATGGTGATATAATATATTTAGCAAAAGAGAAAACTAAGAATCACAAAAGAGAAGATATCCATTTTTCAATGGGTGTTTTGTATAGCATAGAACTCTGAAAGTAAGTTGGAAAATGAAATATAGATTACAAAAATATCTGCAATTTTTGTGACACTTACATAATTAATATCACTAATATTAATAATAGAAAAAGGACTTCAAGAAAAAACAATAAAAGGCAAAGTCTATTCACACACACAAATAACCAAATAAATCCATACATAAATAAGTAAATAAATAAATAAATAAATAAATGCAGGTAGCCAACAGTATAAAAAAGATCAATCTTACTTGCAGTCTGATAAAAAGTTAAAAATTATATAATCTATTAAACTTGGTCAAAATTTTATGTGCATATAGTTTGGTGTAATTTTAATGCAATATATAAATATTTTAAATATTTTACATGTAGGCATATATTTAACTGCTAAAAGTATTGCTGACAACATAAGTAAATGTCTACTTCATGCTTGGAAATAGAGGCATTAACTGTTGGAAGTATGTCTAAAAATAAAAAGGGCACATAATCTACATCACAGACACCCCACTTATGAGAGTCTAACATCAAGATAAAAGCACCGGTACTTGGAATTTTTTAAAATGCTTCTTGAAATGTAAAATTAAAAAAGAAATAGAATCAACCTGACAGTCCAAATAGGATGATGTCTAAATCCAAGATATGGAATAAAATGGAATATTATGAAATAATATGGAAGGTAATACAGTTATCAAAAGAAATGATCTATATTTTTATTAACTTAAGGTCCAGTTAATGATATGTATGATTATGTTCTCATTTAAAACAGATCCTCTGACAATAGAAAAAATTACATGTTAAGTATCTGTATCTTTAAATAAGCAACTGCCCTCTGTGCACAGAGGTACCTATTTAAAACATCTATAGCTTTGTGCATTTTATTGGAAGCATTGATGAGGTCTGCTCCTCTCAAGCCAACAATGAAACAGGAGATAAACAGAACTGTGGCAGAGCAATGAATCTGTATTGATATTTTTTTTCTCATATCAGAAAACATCTGTGACAAGCATCCAGAATAGGCTTGGCTCAAAGCTGACATAAATATTTCTGATGCACTTGTGCTTCTGCTTCATCAGTCTTTGAATGAATGGGGTTCTGTTCTGAAGGTTTATAGCATCTTGCGGATGTGCATTAAAAAGAAAAAAGGAAGAGGGCACAAAGCCTCTTCTTGTGAGGTTTTCATTTTTAATCAGTAGACTGCTGTTCAGGAATTTTCTAAGAAAGGCAAAAATAAAAGAGATGGGCGATTCAATTAGTCAAAAAGTCATATTCTTATAAACTTAAGATTTCCACCACTGACAAAAATATCTGAGATAATTAGTCTAAAAAGAAAAAAAAGTTTTGCCAGGCATGGTGGCGCAAACTTGTAATCCCAGTACTTGGGAGGTTGAGACAGGAGGATTGCAGGTTAGAAGCCCGTCTCAGCAGCTTAGTGAGGCTTTCAGCAACTTAGTGAGACCCTGTTTCCAAATAAAATATGAAAATAAGTCTGGGAGTATAGCCTGGAGGTAGAAGGCCACTGGGTTCTACCCCGAGTATCACAAAACAAAAAAGTAAGTTTTATTTTGGCTCATCATCACAGAAATTTCAGTCCGTGGTTGCCTGGCCCTGTTGCTTTTGGGTCTGTGTGACAAGGCTCAGAATGGAAGCACATGGCAGAGGAAACTTGTTCATGCATTCACCCAATGGCTTAACTTCCTTCCATGAGGCCACAGTTCTTTAGGGTCTACTGACTTCCCAAAGCACCTTTCTGGCATCTTTAACACAAGGCCCTTTAGTGGACATTCCAGATCCAGAGTATATTATAACGTTATGACACATGCCACTGATTGACCAATAAACATATCAGAAATAATAAAATATGACTCAAAAATGGTATTTGACTCTTTGATGGTATGTTTAAAATTATGTTAAAAACATAGATTTTGAAAGAGACAAAGAGAAGAATAAACAAATTCTGATCAGCAGAATACTAATAAAAGAAGCTAACATTTTTAGCTAACTAAGTTCAAGAATGAACAATTAGAAGTTTCTTTGAAACCTGAATTATCTACTTTAAATCAAACTTATGTAGAGGAGTGGTAATCACAGAATTCTTATTTAATGGATGTCTTACGGTTTAAAATTCCAATGATGAATACGGCCTATAGATATATGTTTAGTCAGATTGAGTTTCTCATCTATTTATATATGTAGTGTGCAACTACAATTATTTACACCAAAATGACAAACATAACTTTTATTTTCTTAGGAGAGTACTTTACAGGTTCTTTGCCATCCACTTACTTTGATTTCCTAAGATAAACTATTATAATATGAAAGCTCAGTGAATATTATAATCATGATGCAAAACATCAGTAAGAAAAGCAGCCTATTTTATTCCCATGAATTTTGGTAGTATTATGTTATTAAAGTGAAATTTAGAAACTGACTCAAATTATTGTTTTTCATATTTAATGAGTTATTCTTGCCAGGAACATAGTTTGTTGTTATTGTTGTTATGTAGCTTTATAGGACACTCAGACCTCAAGGTTGTTTACTCACAGCAGAGAACTCTATCCTGATTATGAGAGTTAAAATGCCCTCATTCCTTAGAGTCAAATAGTAGACTAAAAAGAATTTGATCACAAGGCAGTCAGCTTGCTCCCTTTGCCTATAGAAGTAGGTTATTTTAAATAAACTTAGGTTAAACTGGGCATGGTGGTGCACACTTGTAATCCCAGCACTGGGGAGGCTGAGATTGGAGGATCGCGATTCGCGGACAGACTCAGCTACTTAGTAAGGCCCTTTGCAATGCAGTGAGACCGGTTTCAAAATAAAGAATTAAATTGGCTTAGGTTTTCCTCAATTATAATAATCGCATCTATTCATGAGAATTCCACTGTGTTCTCCTGTGTTCTATTAATTAGCAAACTAATAACCCTGTCTGGCCATTGCTATGTTGTTTTATTGCTCTTGTATATATCAAGATTTTGTTGAGGCCAAAAGAAAATATTTTTATTTCTTTCATGATGCTTATTTCTGGGATGAGAAAAGGCAAAATAATATTCAAGAAATTGTGAAATGTTTTCTCGTATACTAAGTAGATATATTACCTCAATTTCCTATTAGTATGAATTGGACCTACATGTAGAATGTTGGCTCACCACTTTTTTGTGTGTGTGGTATTGGGGTTCCTGGAAACCCTTCTATCTCCGGGCTTCTCTCCCAGACACCTATTTTTTAAATATATTTTTTATTTGGAAACAGGGTCTCTTAAGCCAGCGAGTCTGGCTTCGAAACTGTGCGATCCTCCTGTCTCCACCTCCCAAGCGCAGGGATTACAAGCCCGGCTGACTCACCACTTTTTAAGAAGTCTTGGATCCCTTCTAGAG
Source organism: Muscardinus avellanarius (assembly GCF_963383645.1). Classification (NCBI taxonomy): domain Eukaryota; kingdom Metazoa; phylum Chordata; class Mammalia; order Rodentia; family Gliridae; genus Muscardinus; species Muscardinus avellanarius. The sequence goes on from NC_137786.1 coordinate 39,395,080, forward strand.
CCATAGTTCCAGGTTTCAACACCACTATAGTATGAGCTTCGCGTAGGCCCTGGTTTTCTGGCTGAGCACTTATGAACCTGAGCCAATCCTTTAACCTCTTAGTGTCTCACGTTTGCCTTCATAACATTAATGTCATAAGCCTTAAGCTGCCTCTAAGAAAATTAAAACCAATGGCACATATAAAGTAATTGGTGTTCAGTAAACATTATTTCACATGGTTCTACATATGCCATCTTATTAAATGCTCACAATGAATTTGTAAAAGAGCTATTATAAATCTAGTCTCCTAAGTAAAGAAAGCAAAAGTGGCAGAGCCAGGCTGGATCAGATGGATCCAGTGAGCTTTCAAACCAGCACAGAGGATAGTTTAAGAAAGACAAAAGAAAGAAATAATTAAAAAAAAAAAACCTTCAACAGATGAATACAAATTGTTAACATGTTCAATCAGTAAGACAGTAGCATTCATCTTCAAATTTTTCTTTCTGATTACAAAGATAAGCTATCTAGCTATCTACACAACTCCAGCAGACCCAATGTCCACTTTCTTAATAATAGCTTATAGTATATAATATTGCAATATCTTAAAGTAAAATTTACAGATAAATTATTTATACCCATGAACTAAAAAAATAAATCCCTCTACGTTACCCCACTGAAATACAAAGAAAAAATGATAGAATAGTAATTTTATAAAATATGTCCTGTTTCAGTATAGACTGCTCTGACACAACACTAATAGAAACCATAAAGAATGGTATTATATGCAGAATCACTGGAATTGTGACAGCCACAGAAGCAAAATCACAGAAGCTTGTTTAACCCAATGCATGCAACACTAGCTTTTCTCAAAGTCCAACAATTCTACCTTACTAGCTTTTACTTTTTAATTAAAAATTTATTTTTTAAGAACACTATAGACTCACATGATGTTTTAAAAAATAATACTGTGAAATCTCCTGTTCCTTCTGATAGATTCTCTTTCCCCTAACATTAGAATGCTTCTCTACTCATTTCTTTCAGGCCTTTGCTTAAATGCTCTTTCCAACCAGCATTACTTTGACCAGATGCTTGAAACTGCAAACAGCACCCAACCCACCACTGGACAGGCAGTACTGATAGTCTTTAATTTCCTGGTTTAATTTTTCCATAGCACTTTTCCTCTTCTAATAAATCACATAATTCTCTAGCATGATTACACTTTATTGTCTCTTTTCCCATTAAAAGTATAAGCTTTTGTTTGTGTAGTTCACTTAAGTATCCTGAGTATTTTGGCCACTTACTGACACATATAAAGCACACAATAGATGCCCATTAAATAAAACTGGCTTAGAGGCAGGTAGGTACCTGCCACTACTCATTTAACTTTGTCTTTATGTCTTTCTTCTTGTGTGTAACGTACAAGCTTTGGTTAACACTAGAAAAGAAAAAAAAAAAAAAGCCTCTGCTTCCATAGCTCTGACCTGTTCTTTCTCATCAGTATGCTTTTTTCCAGGATGGCCTTTTTTGACCTTCCTTCAGATCTGTTCTTCCTAATCTGTCCTTCATCAAATATGCTCTTCCCTTTCCCAAAGCCTTCCTCCTTGGGTTGATAAATAATATTGACAAATCGATAAATTAATATTGAACATTAAATACATTTTGATTTACTCATCAAAAAAATGTATAAAGGCACTTTATGACAGAATGTCTTCTGGTGTTAATTCATCTCTAGAATTCTGACTTCTAATCCTAAAAACGTATGATAAAATATTTTAAGAATTTATAAGTACATTGGCCAAGGATTTATATGACACAATCTCTAAAAGCACATTTGCTATTTTTTATACAAAAGATTTTATTTAAATTTAGATAACATTGAACACCTCACTTATACTCTTTAACTACTGGGTATGCATTTAAAAATTTCAACTCTTTCATATACTCCTTTTCTTATTAATATTGAAAGGATATTTAAGAGTCTACTAGCCAGTTCTCAATTAGATATTAATGAAACCGAGGTTCTTTATTTACAAAAGCCTCATCAGTTCTAAAAGTATAGTTATATCCTTATTTTACCAACAAAATATTTAGTTTTCTATATCCCCAAGAATTTCTGCAATAAATCAGAGTCAACATTATTGTAATTCCTAATTATAGTAGGAGTGAGTTAATAAATTACCTGAAATAAACTTAGATCTTGAGTTAATTTGGTTATTTTTGCAGCACCCATTAATTTTAAGTATCCATTAATGAAATAATGAATGATATTGATTGGTTGCTTAAGACTGAAAAATAAAGCAGTCCCTTCAAGGTATTGATTAGTGGTAATCAACTCATGCTAAAGTAATAATCGGTTTTAATACCGAGAAAAAGCTTAAACATAATTCTTTAGTAGTTATTTAAAATTCTCCTTATACTTCCCAGATAAACCCAAGTAATCTACATCTCTCCTCGTTTAAATAAATTATATAATGAAGTTATTTTGCCAAAGTTTAGTTTATTATGAGTGATGCCTGAATATTTTTTAAATTAGCACGTATAAATAACATATTAGATTTTTTAAAGTAAGCTTGTAAGCTAAAAAAAAAAAAAATGTAGGCCAAAAAAAAAAAAATGGTATGAGATGCACAACACAAACGGAAGTAGGAAATTTAGCCAAGGGCTTGAAGTTTCTGTGAAGACTGTTCCTAAATGCTTACTGGCAAGATTATCCAGTTACTATAAGTAACCTAGGTGGCAGCATCTCCTTTTTTAAGGTTTCATTGCTCTCAATCAGACCTGCGGAAAACCCAGGATACGAAAATTCTTTCAGCTACAAATACACAAAACAGAGAGAAACTTTGGAGGAGCGAGTTGATTGGCTACAAAATGAATGACGTAACGCACCCTCGGGCCACTGAGTGTCAGGCTCGGCAGGCCCGGCTCAGTTTCCGCGTTCCCATTGGTCCCTACGGCAAGCGTGCAGGGACAACTCCCGAAGTTGACCTCCAGTTCCGGAACCCAGGGCGAAGATGGCGGCGGCCAGGTGCTGGAGGCTCGTGTCCCGCGGCCGGGGGCCGTCACTGCACACCGCCGCCGAGGCCGCCGCTGCCACGGCTCCAGAAACGACCAGCCCAGATGTCGCGGCGACCCCAGTGGCACGGTACCCGCCGATCGTGGCCTCCCTGAAAGCCAAGAGCCAGGCGGCACGGCGGCGGCGGGTGGAGCGCTGGCAGGCGAAGGTGCACGAGGCCCAGTCGGTGGACGAGAAGCTGAGGATCCTCACCAAGATGCAGTTCATGAAGTACGTGGTCTACCCGCAGACCTTCGCCCTGAACGCCGACCGCTGGTACCAGGGCTTCACCAAGACAGTGTTCTTGTCAGGCCTGCCGCCGCCGCCCGCCGAGGCCGCGCCCGCGCCTGCGCTGGACCTGCAGCCCCTGCGCGCCGCCGCCTGCGACTGCCTCCTGCAGGAGCACTTCTACCTGCGGCGCAAGGGGCGCGCGCCCCTCTACGAGGAGCTGGAGGCCATCGCGTCGCCCTTCCTGGATCAGCTGGTGGCGACCCTCCTGAGTCGGCTCTGCCCGCTCAACCCGGTCCTGGCTGCCTCCGCCCTGGGTGAGCTTCGGGACTCCCCCTGGGACGCTGGAGCCGGGGTGGTACCCGACACTCCCCGGCCAGCTTCCCGCCCTTCTCTGCTTCCTCTCCTCTACCCTTTCGCTTTTAGCTGGTTAGGAATCGGGATATGAGATTCTCGTGACTGCGCTGCCCCCTTACTAACTGTTCAACTTAAGTAGCTACAACGATCCAGGACTTTAGTTCAATTTTAGGAGCTAAAGCTGTCCAAGACTCCAGTCCTCGACTCTGTGTTGATAATGTCCAGCCAAATGGAAGCATAGTGGTTAAGAGGAAGTTAAGAAAGTGACCGACCTGGGGTGACTTTGGACTCTTCAGAAAGCCTTGGGGCCATGTATGAGTTCAGTAACTTCTTTTACATTTGTTCTTATTTTCAAACAGAATTATGGTACTAGTATTTTGTCATAACATTGTGAGGATTAAATGAGATAATAACTAAAATATCTTAACATTTATTCACTACTTAGTATGTATGAGACCATTTGTCAATTTTTTGTGTACCAGGGAATCCTTGCATAGCCATTTTTACTAAGTAGAATGGTTGCCTGATTTTATAAATGAAAAGCGAAAAGGAGGCACATAGAAGCTAAATATATCATATATCTACTCCAAGACGCCATGACTGGGAGGTTTGGTGTTAAAGATTCAGATTCTGTAAACATTTAGCAACTTCTATATAACTGTTCAGTGCAGACAAAAAACAATTAATGTGGACATTAATATAAAATGTGTAATGAGTTAATATGTAAACAATTAATGTAAAATCAGTGTTTCTAATGCATTCACTTTTATGCTACCAATGGGTGACTAATATTGAATTAATGTTATGACAGTGGGTGTGTGTTCAGGTGAACCTTGTAGTTTGAATTACTTCCTCACTTAAGAAGGAGGTGGTATTAAAAGGAATTGTGAAGAACCTTGACTACTCGGGACAACTCATTTTGCCAATATCCATATATCTTCTATATAAAATGGAGATGATTACAACTCCGACTTTTTAACCAAAGTAATTTTGATATATTTTTAATTAGATGAAGTTATTCTTTGTGTGTGTGTGTGTGTGTGTGTGTGTCTGTGTTTCATGTTGTACTAGAGATTGAATCCAGGGGATTCTACCTCTGAGGTGTATCCCCAGTCCAATTTTATTTTGAAACGGAGTCTCATTGTAGTATATGCTGACCTTGAACTTGAGATCCTCCTGTCACAGCCTCCAAGACAGGATCATTCTTAAGTTCTCAATTGCTAAGTTAATATTTTAACAATAATGAAATTTACCTAAATGTTCTAATGAGAAAAATTTGAATATCTTTTGATAGATTGTAAGCGCCCAGTTCACTTTTACTGGTGGCGTGGTGAAGAAATAATTCCTCGAGGTCATCGAAAAGGGCGAATCGATGCTTTGCGATATCAGATCAATGATAAACCACACAACCAGATTCGAATATCTAAGCAACTCCCAGAGGTAAGGATTCATTGTATATGTACTTTTTGACATCTAGTGTAGGAAATGTCATAGGCAGACCAGGTAATGGGTTTGATATCATAAAATGCTTTGGTTAGATCTCTTGCTTTCATGTTTTTTTTTAAGCAACTCACCTAAAAATCTTTATTAGCCTTTTAATTTGGTATGGAGGTCTGCCAAGGTCAAATAATCATTTTATATGAGACGAAGGCATCAGTTTACATGGACATACAGATCTTTTCCTTTTCTCTAAATATCAGCTGATAATAGTTTATGATTGTAATTTACAGTATACTAGCCAGTCAGAAAGGAATTTTACAGTTATGAGCTGGATCATTTTAAATATTTTCAGGTCCTTCGAATGAAAGTATGTTTTGAGTATTGTCCATGCTTCCATGTTAGGGTTTGGCATACATTTTCTATGAAGGCTCAAATAGTAACTATTTCAGGCTGTGTGGGCCATAAGTCTTTCTTGCAACTCTTCAGCTCTTGTCTTATGGCATAAGAGTAATCACAAGCAATATATATAAGTTAATGTAGGTGGCTGTGTTCCAGTAAAACTTTATTTGTAAAAACAGGTACTGGCTAGATTTTGCTCTTCTCTAGATTGACTAGCTCTAATGTGAAAATATGAAATGCTTTGAAATCTGAAATACAGAACATTTAAGATTTTTGGATTAGGGATATTCGGCCTATGAGGTGTATGTGGATATTCTATAATCTGAAGAAGTCTGAAATCTGAAACACTTCTGGTGTCTAGCATTTTGATAATAGGCTACTCACTATATTAGATCTTTTTGCAATAAAAACTTTGTTAAAAAATTTAAAACATTGTGAGTGTGAGTAAAATGGAGAACTATTGTTGCTGTGAATTCAATTTCTTCTGTTTTTCTTTTAAGTTAGTGCCCCTGGATTATTCTGTTCCTATAGAAATCCCTGTTATGAAATGTAAACCAGACAAACTTCCATTATTCAAACGGCAATATGAAAACAATATATTTACTGGTAAGTGTTATTTTTGACATGAATAAATATATTCAAAGTATTAAAGGCAACTTTGGAGTGGTAACTATAATGAAAAATTTATTTTTGATGACTGAGAGGTTAATCCTTGAGCAATATAATTCATAATCTCAAATTACTATAACACGCAAGAAAACTGGAAAGAAATTCTTTCAACTAACCATTTGAAGTTTTATTTATTTCTACTTAATTATCAGTATTACTTTTTTTTTGTGGTAATGGGGATGGAACCCAGGGGCATTCTACCTTCGAGCCACACACCCAGCCCAATTTTTTTTTTAATTATTATTATTCTTTATTTTGAAACAGGATTTCACTGAGTTGCAAAGGGCTTCACAGAGTAGCTGAGGCTGTCCATGAACTGTGATCCTTCTGTCTCAGCCTCTCAAATACTGGGATTATAAGTGTGCACCACCACACCTGGTGTATTTTTTATTTTGAAACAGGGTCTCACTGAGTTGCAAAGGGCCTCATCATGTAGCTGAGGCTGTTCGTGTACTGTGATCCTCCTATCTCAACCTTCCAAATGCTGGGATTACAAACTTCTACTTCTGTACCACCATGCCTAGCTTCAGTATTATTTTAAAAAACAGTTACACTTACTAGGTTTTGTTGATTTGTTATATAGAAAAAGTATTTTTTGCTTTTCCCAAAGTAAAAATGTTTGGGACTGGACTTGGGGCAATGGTTGGCATTTTAGCTGAAGCACCCTGATTGTGCAACACATGGTAATAACCATCAGCAATTCAGAAAGTACTAAGGCCTCATGTCTGCCCTCATGTAGTTTATTCTCATATTTGTACTTCCTTTTTTTATGATTTGAGGAAGATCTTAAGAAAGCTTTATATCAGTCTTTCAGGCCCTTCTCAGACAGTGTTGTCTTTGAAAGTGACTAAGTTGGATTTTTACTTTTTTTTTTTGTTTGTTTGTTTGTTTTGTTACTGGGGGGTAAAACCAAGGGGCTTTCTACTTCCAGGCTACTCTGCAGCCCTATTTTTCATAATTTATTTGGAAACAGGATCTCTTAAGTGGAACTTTTTAAAAAAAACTTCATCAGCTAGGTGTGGTGGTTACATGCTTGTAATCCCAGTACTTGGGAGGCTAAGGCAGGATCTCAGGTTCAAGTCCAGGCTCAGCTACTTAGGCCTTCTACAACTTCGTGAGACTCTGTTTCAAAAATAAAGAATAAAAAATAGGATTGGGGGTGGAACTCAGAGGTGGAATGCCCCTGGTTCCAATTCCCAGTGCTGCAAAAAAAAAAAAAAAAGACTTCACCAATGAAATTAAGAATGTTGGTATTTCAGGAGATAGTCAACCTATTTTCTTTACTTATAAGTGAAATATGAGCATCTAAAAAATTAAGAACAAGAGATGTAATTATTAAATAAAAAGGACGTTTTAAAGTCAAAGTGTATCCTCTTGTGAATATGCCAAGAACAGTAACAAAGTTAATGATGACTGAGGTTTCTGAGAAAATTGAAATAAGAGAGAATTTCATGTAACTTTTGCATATATTATTTCAACTTTGTGTCATATTGTGCTTTATGATACATTTGAGAAACAATTCTATTTATAGTCAAGAAAAGAAATACTTAAACTAAGGTTTGCATATTTTGTGTACTGAGCACAGGATATATAGTGAAGAAACATGTTTGAAGTGAATATTAGAACATATGCTTCAGGTATTCTACATGTTCATTTCATCTGAAATATTTTCATTTTGCTCCTTAGGCTCACAAACAGCAGATCCATACTGTTATGGCCACACCCAGTTTCATCTATTGCCTAACAAATTAAAAAGGGACCGACTTTTGAAACAAAACCGTGCTGACCAAATAGAAGTTGTTTATAGAGCTAACGCCATTGCAAGCCTTTTTGCCTGGACTGGAGCACAAGCTATGTATCAAGGTAAAAACTAACCAGATGACATTATAGTTCTTCAAAGGTACCTGGGACATTTTAAGAATGTCATTATTCAGATTGTTTTTCTTGGGATAGAATGGAGGCTATAGCTTAACAATTTGAAAAATTTTGCATTGATGTAAAATAGCTATCTTTAAAATCCATAATCAAATATTTTACATTTAAAATTTACAGGTAACACTTGGATAGTTTTTTTGTTTTTTGACTATGTTTTTTGTGTATTTTTTTTCTGGTAGTTCTCATTAGCATTTCAAAAACTTGCTAAGTTAACTCTGTAGCTCATAATGGCTTTCAAAAGGCTGAAAAAGATTTGGAGGGTTAAATATTTATATTAAATAACAGCTGTCCTATATAATTTCCTTAAAGGGCATATTCCAGGATTTGGATTAGGACATTGTTTATTCATTCAGTAAATAATGCCTTCTTTTTTTTAAGTGGTCCTGGGGATTGAACCCAGGGCATTTTGTCTCCAAGCTATAACCTCAGCCCTTTTTTTATTTTTTTATTTTAAAGCAGGGTCTCTCTAGATTAGTGAGTTTTGATCTATTGTTAAGGCTGTCCTCAAACTTGTGATCCTTTTGTCTCAGTCTCTCAAGTATTAGGATTATAATTGCATTCCACCATGCCCAGCTTAAATAAGCAACGCTTTTTTTATATAGCAGACACTGTTAGCTTTGGAGATACAGAGTTGAATAAGACATTCTACTCACCTAGACCTTTTAATATAGTGGGAGAGTAAAAGATAATAAGCATGTACTATTTTCAGCTAGTGGTATTAATATGGAGAAAATATACTTTAGTATAAGGGATAAGACAAAATCATTTGAATGGAGTCATTTAGGGGTGATCTCTAAAAAGTGACTTTTGAACTTTTTTTGAACTTTTTTTTTCAACTGGATGTTGGGGAGTTACTTACATACACCCTGGGAGAAGACACTTTGAGGAAAAAGGAATGATCAAGCAATAGTCTGAGGTGGGAATAGGCTTGAAGTATTTAAGGAACATGAAGGCTGATGAAGAAAGAGAGAAGGGGAGAAAGGAATCTGGAGGCTGCATCATATAGAACTTTTATTTATTCATTGAGTCATTCATCTCATACCTCTGGGATTGAACCCAGGGCCTCTTGCCTGCTAAGCAGATGTTCTACCATTGAGCATTTGTGGTAAGTCCCAGCCTTTGCTCTCAGATAGGAATTAGAGCTCAGGATAAGGTGTAGTATCTTATTGCCAAATTTGAAGCGATATAATATGAACTAGATTAGTCCTGGAGAAATTTTAATACAGATTTTCTGTCTCTCTCTCTCTTTCTCTTTTACACACACACACACACACACACACACACACACACACACACACACTGTATTTTCGTCTTTTGTTCACATTTTTGACACATTCCTATAATGAAAAGTTAGAAGAGTAGACAGAATCAGGAAAAAAAAAATAAAGAAGAACTTTGTTGAAGATGTTAAAACGTTACTCTTTATGTGTGAAAAATGAGTACTTTTTTACAGTGGCATTTTTGAGTAATACTCACGGGTTGTCTCCATTAGGGATGATATAAATTAAGTGTGGAAAACTAAGGTTATTGCTTGACATGGCAGTTCTGTTTAAAAGCACTATAACTGTTCACCCTGAAACAGAAATCAGCCAGAAAATTTGAATAAAGGTATAGGGCATCCTGCAGCTTTATGACATAAGACAAAAGGCAAAGTGGCAGTAACTCATGAAAGCAATTTGGAAATATGTAGGAAGATACTGAATTTAAAGACATTGAAAAATGTAGAAAGAATTTTTATTGTTGCTTTTGAGGGTGGGAGTTTGGTAAAATTAAATGGCTGTTGTAGAAATTGGCTTTAAAATGCTGCTGGTATGGGAAAATTTGAACATATTTGTTGGAGTCACTGATTAGTGATGAAGTAACACTAGATGTAGGAGGGATCAGCATAGACTGCTTACTGCACTTCTTAGAGATGATATGAGGTTGAAAGCTATTGAAGACTGAAGTTATTGAAAAGATGAATCATGAGTTTGGGAATACTACAAGAAAGGAAATAATTGATAAAGAATTTGAACATAGGGTTAGGGTGGAGAAGATAAGGAAACTTTGAGAACTTTTGGTTAGTCAAGTATCTGGGTTGTAGGAGGTATGTACTACCCTTTAATGTGTTTGTTTTACTTTTGATAAAATATATTCTGCATGTGAATTTCAGCTTACATTTCTTCTACAGGATTCTGGAGCGAAGCAGATGTTACTCGACCTTTTGTCTCCCAGGGTGTCATCACAGATGGAAAATATTTTTCCTTTTTCTGCTACCAGTTAAATACTTTGGCATTGACTGCACAAGCCGATCAAAATAACCTTCGTAAAAATATATGTTGGGGGACGCAAAGTAAGCCCCTTTATGAGACGATTGAGGATAATGAAGTGAAAGGTTTTAATGATGATGTTCTACTTCAGATAGTTCACTTTCTACTGAATAAACCAAAAGAAGACCAGTCACAGCTGTTGGAAAACTAACAGAAAACTTTATACTTGGGACTTTGAAAACATTTAAATTTCATTGAAGGAACAATAAATGAAATTCTAATGATGCCATTTGTGACTGTCTGTTATTAAGTGCATTGAATTTTGAGACACATATTTTAAAGACATCACATTCAAATTCATCACTGGAATATTTTATTTTAGATAAAGTAGGTTGATTTAAAAGTATGGTGCACGCTTGTAATCCCAGCATTTGGGAGGATAAGACAGGAGAATCACGGTCTCCGACAGCCTCAGCTACTACTTAGTGAGGCCCTTTGCAACTCAGTGAGACCCTGTTTCAAAATAAAGAATAAAAATATACGGCTGAGGGTATAGCTCAGAGGCAGAATGCCCTAGGTTCCATTCCCAGTACGGAAAAAAAAAAAAAAAACTAACCTTGTGCTTATATTGCTAACTGATGAGATTAATTGTCCTGTCTTTAATACCTTGGTATTAAAAATAGGTGATTTTAAAAGAATATAATAGTAATTCAGATATTTGAGAATTTGTAGAATTTTCCTTTGTATTTATTTTATGTATGTATGTATTTATTTGTAGCACTCGGAGTTAGTTCTAGAGGCATTCTAGCTCTGAGCTATATACCCCAGCCCTATTTATTTATTTATTTATTTATTTATTTATTTATTTATTTTGGTGGTACTGGGGATGGAATCCGGGGCATTCTAACTTGAGCTACACCCCAGCCCTATATTTTAGTCTATTTATTTATTTATTTATTTATTTATTTATTTATTTATTTTGGTAGTACTATGGATCCTGGAAACTGTTCTACCTGGGCTACACTCCCAGACCTATTTTATATTTTAATTTGGAAACAGGGTCTCTGTTCAGCGCGATCCTCCTGTATCTGACTCCCAAGCAAGGGAATTACAAGCGTGTACCACCACGCCCAGCCTAGTCTTTTTGTTTTCGAAACAGGGTCTCATTGAATTGTAAAGGGCCTTGCTAAGTAGCTGAGACTGTCCATGAACCACAATCCTCCTGTCTCCACCTCCCGATGCTGGGAGCCCGGCTCCAGCCCTACTTTTATTTTGAAATGGGGTCTCACAAAGTTGCTGAGGGTGGCAGTGAATCTGATCCTATTTCAGCCTCCCATGAATTGGGATTACAGCTGTGCACCACCATGCCTGGCTCCTTTTTATTTACTTATTTTTCATTGATGTTGACAGAGTACAGAGCTTCAGAGCCATATTCAAACCTCCTCAAAACAGCATGTATGACAACACATACCTGTAATCCCAGTCTTTGGGAGGCTGAGATGGGATGTTCACAGGTTCCGTGTCAGCACGCATTAACTTAGACCCCACTGGGGGTATAGCCAGTATTACATGTATGTGTGCACACACACCATCAACATTTTCAAAAATAATAAACTAAGGCTTTTGATAAAATTCTCAATCTTGGTTTAAAAAGAAAAGTAGAAAACTATTGATAGTATACTTTAGTGATATTCCACATTAAAAACATAGCATTGCTAACCTTGATCTTTATGTGCTTTGTTTGCTAATCTTTTTCAAGTGCCTAGAATCCAGGAAGTAGTCATTCAATAAATGTGTGGTGAGTAGATATGAGTTAATGTAGTCTTTCTAGTTTGAGATCTGATATATTTGCTTATTTACATCTAAATATCTATGTAATTGAGTGGATTTTTTCTTTACAATTATATTCATTTTTATAGCTTTTAAAAATAAATGGCCTACAATTATATTCGTTTTTATAGCCTTTAAAAATGGCCTTTGTTGATTGCTAAATGTTTATTTTATAAAAGGCCAATTTGGCTAAAAGAGCTTTTCAGCCGGGTGTGGTGGTGCAAACTTGTAATCCCAGCATTCAGGAGGCTGAGACCAGATAATCACGGTTTGTGGACAGCCCTGCTACTTAGTGAGGCCCTCTGCAACTTAGTGAGACCCTATTTCCAAATAAAGAATAAAGAATAGGGCAGGGGTGTAGCTCGGAGGTCAAATGCCCCTGGATTCCATCCCCAGACCCGGGAAAAAAAAAGAAAAGAAAAAGCTTTTCAGCTGATTCTCAGGAAGCATGTCTAATCTGATGTGAGTTCTTCTAAACTTACTGATTTGACATAGACATGTAGCACAGTCCTTTGGATAGTTTCTATCCTTATTTTACTCTGTATGCCCTACACAATTTGTATGGATAAGCATTCCTCCATTCTTTAAGTATTGATGTCTTTCATTGCCTTCAGTAAAATACATTTTTGGTTTTCTTACTATATGATTGACCATTCTTTCATATTTCTCTTTACTTTTCTTCCACTGACCCTCCTTCAAATATTGATATACCACTGGGTTCTATTCTGGGCTCCATTTTTCTTTATCCACACTCTCGCTAGATGACCAAGTAAAATCCAGGGATTTATGTATAAGCATATTTGAAATTAGTTTGATTTTGATTTGTGTTTTATATCTGTACTATAAGTATCAACATTATAACTAAACTGGTCTTAGTAGTGATGAAGATTTTAACTTATTCTAAGTGGTTGGTTCCTGAAAACTTATATACTACATATAAAATACTTGGATGTTTTTGTATGATATACTTTAATAAACCAGTACATTAGTCTGTTTCTACCCCCAAAAATGTTTATGTTGAAATTCTAACTTCAAGGCAATAGTATTAAGAGGGTGAGGCTTTCTGGAAGGTATTTGGAAAGGAGTTCTGCCCTCTTAAAGGGAATTAATATCTCTATAAAGTAGACCCATGGGAATTTGTTCACCCTTCCATTCTATGAAGACAGCATAAAGTCACTCCATATGATGCAAAGTACAGGCCCTCACCAGACAACTAAATATTGCTGGCCCCTTGATCTTAGAGTACCCAGCTATCGTCCCCCAAGACTCCGACCCGCAGGGGCTTAGAGAACGACACAGACACCTCTTCAGCTGAAATATGAATTCTTCTTTAATGGATCCTTAATTATTCTTCTAATATGTCTCTGAATATGTCTCTCTTAATATGTCTCACAGTGTGTACAGCAAGCACAATATATATCAGCATCATAATCCCTCCCTCTATTCCCTACCAACCCCAAGCTTCCCACAGCTAGGGCATGCACACTTCTGACTCTCTCATAGGCAGGCTGGTGGTAGCATGAGGCTTTGCGTCACTGATCATTCTGCAGGCACGTAGCATGGCACACTGCGCATGCTCAAGGAGACGTCCATCTTGTGAGTATCATGACTTGGCTGCAAGCCTAGGCGCCATCTTGAATCCACGCTGGCAATAAACCTGGGTGCCATCTCGGTCCAGCCGAGTGGGCCCCGACACCCAGCCTCTAGAACCATAGGAACTTATGTTTATGAGCTACCCAGTTTATGGCATTTTGTTATTACAGTCTAAATGGACTAATAAAACTAGTGAAGTTAATTTGCATATTGCTTTTAATATTCTAGCCTAAGTAGCATAATGCTGTATTAAATAAAAGGTAAGGTAATTTATATAAAATTGTTAGGCATAATAGATTAAAATTCTTCATTTATTATCCTAAAACTTAGTAAATCATGGCTTTGGAGAGATGGGAAAAATGTGAAAATTTGTTACAGAGAATATGAAGAATAGCTATAAACAGGCCTGCAAGTCAATATAGATATTGACTACCATTTGATTTAATTTTTCAACCTAAAAGAGCTTTGTTGTCCGGAGTTTGGAAAGATTTTGTAGGACAAAAAAAAAAAAAAATAACAATGAAAATTAAAATTGGAAGTATAAAAGATGCCACAAGGACTGAGAAATAGGTAATCATCTTTCAAGTGCTTAGATGATTGCTGTTTTGGTGAACAGTAAAGTACATGGTAGGCTAGAATTTGGCAATAGCTACATCTCAGCTTATTTGTATATTAAGTAAACATCCCTGTAACTGAGACTACTCCTAATTAGGCTTTTAAATCATGTTTCTATAAGTCATCCTTTTTAGTATGAATTAATTTCTAATTCTTATTCTCATTTCTGTTTATTATTTTCCTCTGAAAAACACTAAATATTTTCAGATTTTGATTGCATTATGTGTTGTCATCCTACAGAATCCTATATTTCACTTGGTAAAGGTTTTGCAGACAGCATTTTGAGACTTTTATAATAGTTTGTACAGAAGTCAGTTTTAATGTATAGGTTGTTTTGGCTTACTGCATTTTTAAAGAAACTCATTATATGATGTTTTTTGTTTTGTTTTGTGTTGTGTTGTTTGGTGGTACTGGGGGTGGAACCCAGAGGCTTTCTACCTCCGGGCTATACTTCCAAAACTATTTTATATTTTATTTGGAAACAGGGTCTCACTAAGTTGCTGAGAGTCTCACTAAGTAGCTGAGGCTGGCTTCGAACCTGTGCGATCCTCCTGTCTCAGCTTCCCAAGCACTGGGATTACAAGCGTGCGCCACCATGCCCGGCATAAAATGTTTTTTATAATTATATAATAGAAATACCATTGGATTTAAAGTGTAAGTAATTTTCCTAGAAATAAATTATATTGATGGGAAACCTGAATTGACAAACTCAAATGGGATCTCCTTTCTTTTTCTTTTTTACCTTTTATCTTTTGTCCAAAGTAAATGAAATTTTTTTCTCAGTCTTTAGTGACATGTAGTTTTTCTTAGCAAAACTCACTTAGGAAACCAAAGAACATGGCAATATAGCTTATTTGTTTTATAATAAATAATTCTAAACTTGATGGTTTGATATTTTTGTTTAAAACGATATTTTTGTTTGAAACATAATTTGTTTGAAACATATTTTTTGAAACATATTTTTTGTAAAGTTGTGTGTTGACATGCAGATATCCATAAATACACAAATATGTACATACATATAAAATGGGAGTCTTATATGCTTTTAATTTTTGCTTCTGGGAATGATAAGCTCTATTATTTGCTCAATCTTCCTGTTATAAATACCTGGTTACATCCAGTAATCATCTACTTGAAGGCATTGGAGAACTAAAAATGTTGGGAATAATTGCCAGGATGATGTGTGGAAGAAAATCGAAATTCAGAAAAGTTAATTTGGTATTAATGTCAGTTTTTGCTCTGAAAGGGGCATTTATTAACAAAGAAGATACTGAAAATATGAATAGTGTTTTAATAGCCTTTGGAAGTTATAAGGCCAAAAGTTTAAGTATTGGACTAATAAGGTAGTAGTATTCCTGGAAGAATTCTTTTGAGACCCAAAGGACAGTTTCCAGGGGTAAAGGTGAAACAGACCACTCATATAGAATGCATATCTAGGTATCATGTCAGTAGGAAACTGCAAGAGACACATGGAGGAAAAGAACATTTTCTTAGACCTCAACCTATCTAAACACTTCTACAAATACAGTATCTTTACAGAATAACCAGGTAAAGAAAGAGAGGAAGGAATGAAAGTCAGTAGAAATAACTCCAAAGAGACAGCAAATATTAAAACTATGAGACAGTCTTTAAATATCTTAAATGTGTTCAAGGAAATAAAGATAAAAATTTTCAGTATAGAAAACCATAGTCACAATAGATTTGCAAAGAGTTAATTATAAATATGAGAACCAGGGAAGCAAAGCATTTTGGTTTCATTACTTGGTTAGTGTAAATTGTGCTGCAATGAACTTGGACATGCATGGATCACTATAGTATTCTGACTTAAATTGTTTGAGAAAGATAGTGATATAGCTGGGCCATATGGAGCTTCCATTCCTAGTCTTTTGAGGAACCTCCATACTGATCTCCATAGTGGTTGTATTATTTAACATTTCTACCAATGATGTATGAGTTCCTATTTCCCTCACATCCTGGCCAGCTCTTCCAGTCAGAATTCTCACAGCTGTAATCTAAAGACCTGACTACATGGTTTAGAGGAAAGAAGAGTTATTTTCTTACAGTTTCCAGTTCAGTCCTTGTGAGGCCAAGAACCTCAAATTTCAGGGCATGGTGGCAGGAGATGGAGAAAGGGAGAGCCCATTTGCTGTGCTTCTCACATCACAGAAGCTGAAAACAAGAGAGAGATCTGGGAAGGAGGAATCATATATTTAATCCTAAGGCTGCACCCCCAGGGACCATCTTCAGCTACACTCTACCAGCCTACCAGGTACCACCCAGGTAAACATATTACAATGGACTTATCCACTGCTGGGATTACAACCCTCATGACTCCACTATTTCAACCCTGAATATTAATTAATGAGCTCTTTAGGGGACATTTTATATTTAGCTATAACAACAGCATTTTATTATTGTTTGTATTCTTGATGATTGCCATTCCAACTGGAGTTATATGGAATCTCAATGTAGTTTTAATTACGTTTCCATGATCGCTAATGATGTTGAATAGTTTTCATATATGTGTTGACCATTTGTATTTCTTTTGAGAAATGTATCTTCAGTTCCATTGCTCATATTTTTATCGAGCTATTTTTATTTTAGTGTTAAGTTTTGTTTTTTGTTTTTTTTTAAGTTCTTTCTAGATATTAGTCCTCTACCAGAGAAGTAACTGATTTCCCCCCCCCCCATTGTATAGGTTTTCACTTCAGGCTCTTGATTGTCTCTTCCTTCACTGAAGCTTTGTAATTTGATGCCATCTAATTTATTGCTTTGTTTTATTTTCTCAGCTTTGGGGCTCTTATTGAGGCAGTCTCTACTGGTTCCTAGATATTGGAGTTTGTCCATGAACACATAAACTGATAAAGAAAATGTGCTATCATACAAAGAGTGGGTTTTTACTGAGCCATAAAAAAACTTTATCATTTCCATGAAAATGGATGAAACTAGAGGATAATATGCTAAGTGAGATCAGCTAGTCAAAGAAAGCCAAAGCTCCTGTGTTTTCTCTCATATATGGAAGCTACAGAGAAAACAGGAAACAAATGGGACTTCAGACAAAGGAGAGATGAGTAAGAGAAGGGGAGAAGGAAGTGGGGAGGAGGAAAAAGACAATTGAAGAAGGAACAGACCAAACAGTGTTATGTCCCTATATGAAGGTATTACCAATTACACTAGCCTGTACAGGGAGAAAGGAGAATAAAATAGGTTGGGGTGTGAAGGGAAACAAAAAGTGAATCTCATTATGATATATAATTATTATGTGCCAATAAATGTACATAAAAAGATAAGTTTAAACAAAGGAAAAGCAAATCATTAAATTAAGAACTCGAAATGTATTAGTTAATGCTGCATAACATTAGCATAAACTTGGCGACTTAAAATAACACATCATTATGTCACTGTTTCATTGGGTCAGGAATCCAGCATGACTTAACTGGTTTCATTTTTTTCAGGCTGCAACCAAAGTTTTCCTCAGGGTTAGGGTCTTTTCTGAGGGCTCAGATGTCTCAAAATTATGTATTTGCTAATAGGTGGTTAAATTGAGGACCTCAGCAGCTTTCTGGGTGTTGGTTGGAGGTATCTTTTAGTTTCTTGCTCATAGATCTTTCCTTTAAAACAGCTTACAATATGGCAGCTTTGGCAGAGAGACTTTATACAGAGAGACTGCTAACAGGACTATTGGTCAAAAGCCAAGTCTTTTATTTATTTATTTATTTTTTGTTTGCATTACTGGGGATGAAACCCAGTGGCATTCTACCTCTGAGCTATGCCCCCAGCCCTATTTTTAATTCTTTATTTTGAAACAGGGTCTCACTGAGTTGAAAGGGCCTTTCTAAGTAGCTGAGGCTGTCCAAGAACCTCCTGTCTCAGCCTCTTAAATGCTGAGACTTCAAGCATATTTCACCACGCCCAGCCTTTTTTATTTATTTTTTTTCTTCTTTTTGGTGGTACTGGGGTTCCTGGAAACCCTTCTACTTCTGGGCTACACTCCCAGATCTATTTTTATATTTTTATTTGGAAACAGGGTCTCAAGCTAGCGAGGCTGGCTTTGAACCTGCATGATCCTCCTGTCTCTGCCTCCCAAGCATGGGGATTAACAAGCATCGCCACCATGCCCAGCCTTTTTTTTTTTTTTTTTTTAATTTTAGAATGATTGGTTTAATAGTGGAGGGTACCAGGACCCGGGAGCTACTAAAACAAACTAAGGGAAAAGGAAGTTTAAATGTCTTTTTAAAGATATGCTAGCTGGGTTTTAAGGAATAAGTTGGACTTTGAGGACAGGAGAGTTAAGAGATAAGTAGTCTAGACTGAGGATCAGCCAGAGGAATAGACTGAAATTAAGAAAGAACAGGTATGCAACAGAAAATACAAGAAGTTCAGAATTGCTAAGAGTATATGACTTGGTAAAAAAAAAATGGTAATGAGAGGTAGGCAGATCCTGCTTCATCTTGTGTACCTTAATAAGGAGTTAGGTTTGCAGCTCAGAAAGATTATTTGACCATATTACACAGACCTGAAGAGCTGACACTGTAACCAAAATGGGTAAGATACTGTTAGAGTAACTCAAAAATTATCTGAGGACCTTAACTAGAGTAGCACAAGCAGCCAGGCCTCGTATTTAAAATCCAGCTGTCTAACGATGTGACCTTGCACAAGGTCCTGATCTCGTTATGCTTCACGTGCTTTTGTAAAGTTGGTATAATAATGCTTACAAGAAGTATACACTATCATACTCATTTCATGAACGAGAAAAAGGACAATCAAAATGTGGATGCATTAGAGAGGACGAATAAGACAAATACAGAACTTCAGTTGGCTAGATACAGCAACTGATCTATTATGGGAACTATGAAAAGAGTGATAGTTAAGAATGACCCCATGTTTCAGCCTTAGAGCTTATCAGCTGATACAGAGAACACAGGAGGAGGAAGCAGTTTGGGAAAGTTGATAAGGTCTATTTTTTATAATTGAATTTGTTATAGGTCCAGGTGAGAATGTTTAGCAGAGAGTTATATGGATCTAAATAAGAGTTACAGATATGGAAATAATCACTTGGGCTTTAGTCAAGACCACAGGGATGAAGGAAATGAACAAGAGTACAGTAGGCTAACTAATAAACCCTACCACTACCACAACCACCACCACCACGATCTCCACATCTTAGACCCTGGAAGTTGAAAACATGCTGCCTTACAGGGCAAAGGTAGATTTATAGATGCAATTAAGTTAAGGAAGCTGAGATGAGGAGATTTTTCTGGATTATACAGATGGGGCCAATAAAAAAAGATAAGTCTTTCTTGTCTAGCCCATAACCAAGGAGGGGGCATTACCTGACAGCTTGGCTCAGAGGAACTGTAAATTAATTGGGGTGTGGAAACATTTCAGAGTTTTCCCACTAAAAGAATATAAACACAACTGAAGAGAGGATTACTGAAGTGGAAAGGGAGAATAAAGATCTAGGATTAATGCTTTTCATAAACTCTGACACGGTTACTCCCATCAGCATTAGGGTGAGTTGATAATTACTCATGCCCAGAAACAATGGAGGTAGTGTAGAAAGAAGGCTAAATAAGGACATATGTTCATTGAATGTAGGAGCTTAAATATAAATTTGTTTTTGTTTTTATTTTAGGCATCAAACTCAGAGCCTCATGAATGAATGCTCAGCCATTGCTCTGCCACTGAAACAACATTTCCAGTACATAAAGAGAAGCCGTAAGAAAAAGAAAAGGAAGGTTTAGCTAGGCACTCAGAAATCCCATCATTCTTTTCTACTTGCTCGCTCCTCGGTGCTCACTCAGTCTTCAGTACCCTGCTCTAATCTCTATTTGTTGCTCAGTAGTGATTTTCAGTGTTGATTAATAACATTCCAGTGGATAACAGTAAAAATGTGTAAGTTAATAGCTATTGCACATGATATTTTATCTTGGTTATTTACTTTTGCAAATGATTTTCAAGGCACTCACATAATTATTTTTGATAAATGTGAAGTTTTCTTAGAGAAATAGATGTTCTTTTTTCAATGAACATTAACTCATGGGAGGGTGATATTTGTAAATACACTTAAATTAGCATTATAAAGTCTTCCCACCCTATCAGACCTCGTCCCTTCTCTTATCCTGTGTCCTGAACAAGAAATTCAAAGTACTTTGACTACTCTAACCTAGCCAGCTGCATGTTTTTCCTTGAACCCAGGCATTGGTAAATTTGTTTAGGTTGTTGTTGGCAACACTGAAATAATTAAACAAGTTACTATACATGGAGAAACTACCTAGCCCTGGCCCTGAATCAGATATCACACACGTGAGTATGAACTCCATGCTGAGCCCCCTTGTAGTAGACATGGTTTGGAGGTTTCTTGCTGTCCATCGTAAAGACTGCTGCAACACTCATTGTAAAAATTTCCCTGATAAGTGTTTTAGAAACATGCACAGAATAAGCCTGGTGCTTCAATTTCTTTTGGGAGTTACAACTGGACTTATCTTAGGTAGGTTTGGGGCAGTCCATTGCAAGAATCTCCCTGCCATTGCTTTTGGGGTGGCTGCTGCTGTGGATTTGGCCAGACTCAATAAGTGTGTGTGTGTGTGTGTGTGTGTGTGTGTGTGTGTGTAAGTGTGTGCATGTGTGTGTTTTTTTAATATATTACTATTCTAGTACTGGTGAAAGAACTCAGGTGTGATGCTATTTTTTTTTATTTATCACTATTCTAGTACTGGTGAAAGAACCCAGGACTTCTTGAATGCTAGGCAACAAACACTCTACCACTGAGCTATATCCTCAGCCCAGTTTTATCTTTTTTATTATTATTTTTTTGTGTGGGAGTTGAAACCAGGGGCATTCTAGCTTTGAGCAATACCCCAGCCCTAGTTTTATTATTTATTTATTTATTTATTTATTTAATTATTTATTTAATTATTTATTTATTTATTTTTGGTGGTACTGGGGTTCCTGGAAACCCTTTTACCTCCGAGTTACACTCCCAGACCTACTTTATATTTTTATTTGGAAACAGGGTCTCTTAAGCCAGCGAGGCTAGCTTCGAACCTGTGCTATCTTCCTGTCTTCGCCTCCAAAATCCGGGGATTACAAGCATGTGCCACCATGCCCGGCATATATATATATATATATATATATATATATATATATATATATATATATATATATATTTGTGGGGAAACCAGCTCACGTTTAATTGTGATATTTTAAAATTGTACAAGTGTTTTGACATCTGCCCTCCCACCCCTCTTAAGATGACAAGGAAACATCACCAATCACAGGTTTAATGGGTTTAATAAGTTTACCCCTTCAGTTCCCATTTGCAGCACCCAATATTCCTTTGAAATACCAGTCAGACTCGACAGTGGCCAACAGTAAATTCCCACTCTCCAGAGTTGGAAAGTTCAGGTTCTCTGAGCATTCTATTTCAGTGGCACTTGTCCAGAATTGGTACTTCCCCGTGGCTGGGGAACTTTAAATGTACCAGTGAAAAAAGCGTTTTCCCCTTCAAGGGGAAGAAAGAAAATTACTCCTCAAAATCCAGCCAATCTGGCTGCGAGGTCTTTCTTTCTGTCCCATCTCTTCAGGCTCTTTTATTTTTAATTTTTTTTCTTTTCCTTTTTTGCATTAGAGCAAGAGAGACCAAAACCTAAATTGAGTTACAAGAAACAAGAGAGTCATGGCTATAAAGGGCGTAACCAGGAGCAATTGAGATACTCCTTCACCTCCCACATCCAATGTATGTGCTTCCCCTGCCAAGGTCCTGGAGAAAGGTTTTGACACTGTCAGCCATCTCTTCACCATCCAGACTATCAAGTACACAGAGGAAAGAGAAGCACCCCAAGATTTCTCATCATGAAGAACCGCAGCTGCTTCACCTCTGCTGGCCCGCTTGGCTGCCAGCTCTGCCTGGGCTCTCCCAGGGCCCGGGCTGCTGCGCCCGCACTGGGCATGCCCGGGCCGCACGGTGCCGCTGGGAAGGCAGGCGGAGCCAGGCCTTATTTTTTTTATTTTGAAATAGAGTCTAGGTTTCTGAGGTTATTCTTCTGTCTTTGAGATAAGGTCTCACTAATCATCTAGCCTGATCTCACAATTGTAATCCTCTTGGCTTAGCCTCTTGTGAGCAGCTGGATTACAGGGCTACGTTACCACACTTGACAACAAGCTTGTGTTTCAGTAAATAAATTTTGTTGTTGTTGTTATTACTTTGATGCTGGGGATTGAACTGAGGGGCATTCTATCTATGAGCTATATCCCAAAACTTTAAAAAAATTTTATTTTGAAACAGTCTTGCTAAATTGCTAAGAGTCTTGGAAAGTTGCTGATACTGCCCCCAAACCTGCGGCGATCATCCTGTCTCAGCCTCCCAAGTGCTAGGTTTACAAAAAGTAAAAAAAAAAAAAAAAAAAAAAAAAAAAAAAGGAAGAAAGAAATGAAGAAAGGCAGGAAGGAAAGAGGAACAGAGAAAAGGAGGGAGGGAGGAAGGAAGGCCGAAAGGAAGGAAGGAAAGATTATAAGCGTCCAAAAACACAATAGCCAGTTAAGAGATTGTTTTAGTTTATGCCACAGGTCTTCAATCCTTTTTCAGTTTGATATTATAGAATTAATGTTCACAGTATTTCTTTAGAATAAACCATTAGTACTGCTGAGAGATCAGTTTTAACTGGCAATGGACAGAAACAGAAACTTGAAAAATCAAGTTACCTGTAACTTGATAAATAATATATTCTATAAACTGACATTATAATTTTTTTCTTTTCAAGAAATAATTGCAATTTTGATGTTCATATAAATTTCATATTAGTTTGAAAGTTATCTCCAGCTGAATTCATGCTGAATAAGAGCCAGAAAATTTATCATTCAAATAGATGCACAGGAAGGTGGGAAGGAAAAGAAAAGCATATGGTAAGTATATTTTTTAATGCCAGGTATTACATTAACATTAAAGCAGCCAGCACTCATCATTCCTGTTCATTTGGAACTTGATGAGAACATTCTGTTACTTATCACAGCCTATCCAGAAACACACACAGAGGCATTTATTTACAACAATACTCTCTAGAAACATCTAATAGTATCCATTAATTTATTTATAGGTATGAAATAATACCTTAAGTACCAATAAATTGTATCTCTCCCAGATGAAAAATAGATGGTTGCTTTAGAAAATCAGATTCCCTTATAGTTTTATTTTTTATTTTCATCTTAAACTTTAGAATATAAGACTTGTTTTGTTGCTATGAAACAGGATCATTACAGAAAATGTAAAAAACTGAAGAGTGAGGAAGATAATCTCTTACAGGTAACATTTTGGTATATCTTCTATCCATGATTTTTTATTGATATTTTTCTTAATAAGGTTATATTGTAGGTATACATCTTTGCTCTTGTATTTCACACACACACGCGCGCGCGCGCACACACACACACACACACACACACACACACACACATATATATTGCAGTACTGGGGATGGAACCCAGGGGCGTTATACCTTTGAGTTATACCCCCAGACCTATTTTTTTATTTTGACTTTGAAACAGGGTCTCAATGAATTACAAAGGGACTCACTAAGTAGCTGAGGCTGTCTGAGAGCCATGATTTTACTGTCTCAGCCTCCCAAATGCTGGGATTACAAGCATGCACCACTACAACTGGCTCATAACTTTTCCCAGGTATATAACTTTGTATTCTTTAAAAGTGTTTTTGGTATTTTGTAGAAAATTATATATTAAAAATTTACAGTATTATAGACCAAAAGAAAAGTACAGAAAGATGTAATTTCTATATTAGGTTTACATTTATTTACAGATAGGAAAAGAATTATACATTTTAAACTATAAAAGTATCTGAGCTTGATAATTACATAAAATTAGCTAATGTGGGTGTAAATATATTTAATGTTGGAATAGTTTGCAAGTACTCCGGTGATTAAATCTTGACTTACAATATATTTGTAAGATTTCCATATCTTACCACCTGGGTATGATTCATAATTGGAAAAATAAAGGATCTGTGTATCTGGAAAGCCCTAAAAGATAAAAATATCTATACAATTATCCTCTGGTAAAGTATAATTTGTTGCAACCTTTGGAACTGAGACTTTTAAATGTCATTTGAAAGTACAGTGCTAGGAAAGTTCTACGGTATTAATTCTCATGTTTTCTGAAAATATAAACAAGTTTTAAAATCTGCTTGACACTTGAATCTGAAAGTCTGGTTAGAAGTCTTGCTTCTGTTCCTAAACAGTTAAGTGACTTAAGATCGACCAATTTTTTGAACTTATTTTTTCATCTCATATATTCAGTGGATTAAATAAAAAGATCTTCAAAAATTCTTCCAAAATAGGGTGAATCATTCTTTCTAAGCCTCACACTACAGTTATAATTTGCCATGAACATTATATTTTAATTTCTTTTTAGATCTCTTTGTTTCCAAGGATAAAATAGTAATGTCTATGAGAGCTACAGTTGCATGGGGTTTAACTTGCTCTTCTTGTTGCATTTCCTCAGTTTTAATAGTTGTCTTTCATAGCCACCCTCTACTCATAAACACACAACAATATTCCCTGAAACTACACTCATAAACTTTGAGATTATAAACTGAAAGGTCATCAGGCCTACTCACCACTCACTAATCTCCTCTGAAACATTTTCACCAAAATGCAGATGTTAAGAAAGAATCAGAAAGAGGTCTGGAATAAAATAAAAGAGTCAATAAATGACATAAAGACAGCAATAGAAAAAATTCTGGATGATTAGATGAAATGCAAAACAGAATATCTCTGTTAGAAGACGGTTCATTTAAAACCAGAAGTAGAGTCAACAATATACAGATGTCATTACACTAACAGACTTAAACATCCAACAACTATGGGACAATATGAAACATCCTAACTTCAGATAAAAGGCATTGAAAGAAGGGATAGAGGCAAGACCAAGTATATTTGAATGTGGGTTGGGCCCCATATAATATTTGAATGTCTGATCTCTGTGGTAGCTTATGGAATATTTTAAATATCTCTTATTTGCTCTGTACCCTATTGTCAGCTTCTGAATCCACTGTCTGAGTGTTTTGGCCCTTCTCTTGTCTCTGACAGCTTTTCATTTAGGTGTCAGGGCATCTGGAGTCACTGTTAATGAGTTCTGTGCAAGTCCTGGGTTTTGTGTATTTCCAGCCTGTATTCCATGCTTCTGCACTCTCCACCTAGATCTCAGGCCTGTGCTTCCCTACCTCCAGGGGTGAAGGGTGTCCAATGTAGTCTTGGAGTGACCCTCTGTGGCCCTGCACAGGTACTGTGCTTTGAGCCTTGGAGTGATTTTTATTGTTTTTCCCCTGTATGTCACCAGTTATTTTGTTCTCACTGCTTTTAAGGTGCTTTCCTTAGCCTCTCAGTTGGTCATATTGATTGGAGATGTTCTTCTTTTATCTTGTCTTAATGGCATTCTGTATGTCTCCTGTGCATGGATGTCCAAGTCTTTTTCCATGTTTGAGCACCTTTTCTGTGTCTCTGGAGGTTCTAACTGGACCATCCCTCCAGGTCCTGTGGGACACACTGGGCACATATGGCTACCGCCATGTCCTGTGGCACACACTGGGTTATTATTCAAAATTAATGGAGAAACAAAAGTGTTCCAAGATAAGCAGAATCTCAAAAAATTTATGAATACAAAGTAAGCACTAAAAAATATTTTTAAAAGCCATAAGGAAGGCCGGTCGTGGTGGTGCACGCTTGTAATCCCCACGCTTGGGAGGCAGAGACTGGAGGATCGCGCTGGTTTGAAGCCAGCCACATGTGTGCTGGCATAAAACACCCTGTTTCCATATAAAAAAGTATAAAAAAAATAGGTTTGGGAGGGTAGCCCGGAGGTAGAAGGGTTTCCAGGAACCCCAGTATCACCACCAAAAAAAAAAAAAAAAAAAAAAAAAAAAAAAAGCCATAGGAAGAAAAAAGAAGCAAATTTTAGAACAAGAGAAGAAATGAATTTGATCAGTGGAGCAACTAAGCAAAGTAGAAATAATATTATATCAACAGAAGATAGAACACAAAATGGCAGGAAACAAAAATCATATTTTAGTAATAACACTGAACGTCAAAGGACTTAACTCACCAATTAAAAGACATAGATTGTTTACCAGTATTGGTAAAGAGCTTCAAAATGTATTTAGTACTGGTATTGGAAAATGGTTTCAAAATGTATTTGAAAATAATGTTGGTATTAGAAAGCCAGTAGCTTCAGTGAAAGGGCTGCAGAGTTCTAGGCACCAAGGGTGATTAGGAAGAAATAGAGGAAGCCCAGGGTATTTTATATTTTAGAGATAAACGAACTTCCCAAGGATGTTGGAGGATGCAATGAGCCTCCAAGAGATCCCGGACTCTGATAATCAACTAACACATTTTGGGGTGTAACAAAAGACTTGGGGTCTGTGCCAGAGATAGGGCAGGTCTGCAAAAAGAAAGCGACACATCAAAAAACCTGCCCTGGAAAAAGAATGGATCTAATCTGGTCAAAAGACTTGATATAAAGTGTCCTGGGTTCAGAAAAACCTCAAGTGATGTCTTTTCAAGTCACCCACCTATATTATCTCTGGTATAGGGCTTTATTAAATCTGTCCTATGATTCTGTCTTTGTAATAATAAACTCATTTAAGCTTCTAGCAAGATTTCAGGCTAGTGTTTTCTATACATAGCTCACAACAAGAACCTGTACCTCTACACCTCACTGTAACAGTTTCAGAAGCCCCCAAAACAGGGCCCCCAAAACAGTTCTAGCACCATTACAGACTGCCAGTGTGGATTAAGAAACATAATCAGAACATATGCTACTTGCAAAAACCTCACAGCCAAAGACATTAATAGGTTAAAAGTGAAAGGATGGAAAAAGACATATCATTCCAATAGAGATAAAAAATGAGCAGAGATATCAACGCTTGAAATCCAATAAAACAGACTTTAAAACACATCAGTAGAGGCAAAAACAAAGCACTTTCTCTTATTAATGGGATCAATCCAGCAAGAAGATATAATGATAGTAAATAGTAAATGTTTATGTCCCACATGTGGGTGCACCCACATTTGTAAAAACAAACAAACAAACAAAGCTTCAGGACATCAGAGCTCAAATAGACCCAATTAATATTGGGAAATTTCAACACACCACTCATGCCACTAAATCAATCTTAAAGGGAAAAGATGAGTAAAGACAGAAATAATAAAAGCTATAAACCAAATGGACCTAATAGACATATACAGAATATTTCAACCAGGAACAGCAAAGTACTCATTCTTCTCACCTGCTCATAGAACCTTTTCCAAAATAGATTACATCTTGGGCCACAAAGCAAGAACCAGCAAATTCTAAAGATGTAATATAATCCCATGCATCCTTTCAGATCACAGTGGAATGAAAATTGAAGTCAATATCAGAAATACCAAAAGAAACTATTCAAATACATGGAGATTGAATGATATACTATTGAATGAGAAGTGGGTAAGGTCAGGGGAAGAAATAATAGAAATTTCCTGGGATTAAGTGAAAATAGAGATACAACATACCAAAATCTGTGGGACACTTTGAAGGCGGTGTTAAGAGGAAAGTTTATAACATTGAGTGCCCACATAAGAAAAACAGAGAGTTATCAAGAAAATAAACTAATAATGCACCTCAAGTACCTAGAAAAATAGCAACAGTCTAATACAAAAGTAAGCAGAAGGCAGGGAATAATTAAAATCAGAGCAGAAATAAATGAAATAGAGAATAAAAATAATACAAAGGATCAACAAAACATGGGAAATACACACAGTGCAATTCTACTCAGCAATAAAGAAGAACAAAATCATGTCATTTGTAAGAAGATGAAAAATCCTGGAGAACATTATGTTAATTGAGATCAGTCAAGCACAGAAAGAGAAGGGACATATGTTTTCTCTAATATGCCCCAACTAGGGAGTATTCAGGATACCAGAGGGACTCCTCATAGGAGAGGGGAAACCTCAGCAAAGCTAGAAAGAAGGGATAAGAGAGGAAGAATGCTGAGGTTGATTAATGGAGAAGCTACATTTGAATATGTGTGTAAGTGTGAATGTAGCATGGTCAACCTGTATACTTATTGTTGGGAAGGGAGGGGAAAGGGAAATAGGGGGTGGGAGGGTACCACATACTGTGCGAATGTATTCCATTGTCAATATGATCCACATTATGATGTGAGACTATATAGTGTATGAATAAAATAAAATAAAAATAAAGAGGGATGGAGGTGTGGTTTAAAGATAGAATGCCCCTGGGTTCAATTGCTAATGTCAAAAGTGCAAAGAATTTATCTCTTTAAAATGGTTTTATGGGTTGGAATATGAACCTAAATGGAAATATTGCAATTTCTAAAATATCATACACATTTTAGAGTAATCTCAAAGCTCTCATAGTGCAACAGTGCTTTGGGAGGGAAGTCCACAGAAACTTCTTTTGAGAAAATATTTGAGATGCAAATGTGACATGGCTCCCTTTAGTTATGCCTCTTCCCAAACCTTCATAGCTGAATGTATACTTCTTTGTGTGGGAGATCCAAGGCAAGTGCAGGCTCCAAAAACAAATCCTAAGGATTAAATACTTGGAGTAAATATATAAAAGATAAGATATGAGAAGGAATGGCATGGCTGAGGGTGGGGTGAGTAAAGGAATCTTTCTGAGTGATAGAAATTAAAGAAGTTTTCCTAATATAGCATTTAAAGCAGAGCAAGGTTTTCATTATGGGGAAAAAAGAAAAATAGAAAACAATAACAAAATCTTCCTTGATTAAATACTCAGTGTGACCTATTGACTTATAGAAGAAAAGTGGAGAATTAGTTTCTCCTAGTTTTAGAACAGGATATAACAGAAAGAAACCAGGACACAGGGGAGGTAGAACATGGGCTTTGGCATATGTCTGGCTAATGAAAAACAATCCCCCCCTATGGTCGATCCTGGAAGGATTGCCACATCCTTGCCTCTCTGCTCAGGAAGCACATGACTAGTGCTGCCAGCACTGGGGACAGAGCCAGCTTCTGGCTGCTGTGGTTGTGAGAGGGAGGTGGAAAGAGAGGAAGGAGCAGGCCAGAGAGCACTGTGCAGGGAAAGGAGAAAGGCAGGCCTTAAAGATTAGAGGAAGAAAGCCCAGGACTAAGGAATTGATTGGCTAATTTTGCTGTAACCGTGACCTCCATTATTCACTTTGTCAGTGAGAACCAGGAATCATCAGTGAGATGACTTACACACACACACACACACACACACACACACACACACACACACACACACACACACAGAGATTGATATTTTATCTACATGTAAAAAATTCTTCTCTTCTCCCCTTTTCTATTTTTTTAAATTCTTTTTTTTTGTGGAAAGGAGACCGAGAGGTGAACCCAGGGGCATTTTACCTCTGAGCTATATCCTCAGCTCCTTTTAATTTTTATTTTGAGACAGGCTCTCACTAAGCTGTTGATGCTGGCCTATAACCTGTGATCCTCCTACCTCTGCCTTCCAAGTACTATGATTATAGGCATGCCCCTCCACTGCAGGCCTCTTCTTCCTTTTTTACCTCTTTCTTCTTTCCTCTCCCATTCCTGTCCTTTTCTCTCCCTAGCTCATCAAACACACACACACACACACACACACACACACACACACACACACTCATAAGCTGGATCCCATGCTGCATGTTCAATCCCAGGTTTTGGGAGGCTGAGATAGGAGGATCACAGTTTCAAGGCCAGCATGTAGTAATTTAGCAAGACTGTGTTTTAAAATAAAAAGTAAAAGGGCTTGGGTATAGCTCATTGGTAGACTGCTTCTCAGTTCAATTACCAGTGTCCTCCCCCCAAAATATGAGGTCATATGTGTAATGAAACAAATGTCCTTGGTAATTTATCTAAATCCAAAAATGCACTCATTTACATTACTGAACTACAAAGTCCTGATTGAAGTATGTGCAGACGTGTTCTGTGCAGACATGTTCAGCACTTGGGGAACAGAAACAAAGTATTGAAAACTCTAGCACAACAGCTAATTGATTGTATTTACAATATATTTGCCATATTCTATGGTTTTGAATTTTGACAGTCAATATTGTAGATACACCCTAACAGGTAACAAAGAGCAATGAATGATTAAAGTAAAGGAAGACAGGTATGCTAGAAACAACCCTCTGAGAGTTATTGGGAGTTATAGCCCTATGTAACAATTATAACAATTATATTAATTTCAATGGCCGGTCAATTAAAAATTTGTTAGGTTTTTGAAAGCACATCGCTTAAATTGTTATCTTTGAATCCAAAAGTAAAAAAATTGAAGTGGTTCTGTTGATTGCTATGATAATAACATTGGATGGAGTTACTTGCACAATTTCTAATCTTTTCCAAAAAGTGCAGCAGAAGTTCTAGACAGATTATCAGAACAGATGTTGGCTTCTGCATTACAAGTTAATGAGGCTGACAGTTGAAATCTCTTAAGATTCTACATGGTCACTCAATTGTTTTCCAACTCGCTGTTTAGTGCCAAAAACAATGTAGAAACCAGTTTAATTTTTGGCAGTCTAGCTGCGTGGTGAATTGAGGAAAGCATATACACTTGGCCGCAAGGAAAAGGAAAGAGGTAAGACCTATTTATATCTGGTTACTTGGTCGACTAAAATAAAGCAAGGACACAGCTTCTGAAAAGGGCATTCTATCATGAGCATCGTGTCTCCCCCATGAAGGTTGGTTTGAGGATGTTGTAGTTATCTAGCTCCAGGGAAATGTGGGATGTGATTGAAATGAATGTACAACAGTTACTGAAGTCAAATAATATAGAAAAGACTTTAATAGCCCGCTTCCTTCAGAATTACTAATGAACCTTTCCTGTCGAAATGCTTCTGTTCATTACCACTCATGGTTTCTCCACAAGATCCCTGACTCTTTTGAAATCACTTATTTGTTAGATCTCCTTAAATTGCTTATTTAAATGTCCATCTGTGTCCTGCTGGACTCTAATCAATTCATGCTCAGAATGTACACCAGACACAGAACATGACTCTTTTGTTATTTTTTATGTATTTATCTTAGGCTTTGCCTTAGCATGTAGTTTATATTCCAGGATATTCTGTCCCTAAACATAAACTCTCCTATGTTTTCAGTGTATAACCTTTCAAAATTAGCAAATTTATGTTTATATGACACTATCATACAATCTATACATCCATTTCAAATTTTACCAAATAGCACCATGAGACAAGGACCCAGGACAAAAGTGCTTCTGAGCCTTCTTTAACTCACAGTTACTGAAACAGCAAATCCACAGGGCCCTTTCCTTGTTCATTGCCATGATTGTGTCTTCGACTCCCCTGCAATGTGTTCTCTTGACAGCTACACCCTTGTCACCAAGTAGAGATGTTTTATGAGGATGCAGCATCTATATGAAAGACTAAGTTTGGCTTCGGGGTGACTAACTGACTTTGCCTTCTCCAGAAGTTAAAGCTTCCTCAAGGGAAAAGAAAAAGGACCACTTTTTGGAAATTGCCTAAAGCAAATCAGTATTCCTGAACCTTTCCCTGCCCCTATTCTCCTTCCTAGGAATAAAGCTAGCTTTCTCTTCAGTCTAGAGAGTCAGCTTGACACTCCTGGTCAGTGCTGTGTCTTTGCTTCTAGCAAGAAGTCCCAATAAAAGAAAGCATTGATCCTATTACACTTGTACCTTTGTCTGATTCTTCTCCTGAAGAGCACAAGAACCCTGCCAGCCGACATGAAGAGCAATGTCCCTTTCTTTCCATGTCAGGATCCAAACCAGAAACATGTTTCATCTGATTTGAATGAGTCATTGGTTTAGCTTAACCTGAAGCAGTCCCTCCATGTTTCTCTGCTGTATGTTTTCTTGAAATTCATCAGTAGTTGATTCCTTATGGGCAAACATTTCATAAAAAATGTACAACTGAATTATTTTCAGGAATTCAATAGGAGCAAAAAGAGGAAGAGGAGGAGTTGGATAGGAAAGAAGGAGGGAAAATGAAGGAAGGAAATGGAAGGAAGGAAGGAAGGAAGGAAGGAAAAGAGGATAGGTAATTTAGGGCATCCTCAACTTTCTCCAGTTAAAACTCATATTTTATTTATGTCTCTTCTCTTTCTGTCTCAAGCTAAGGAGTATTAGGGATACCAGAGGAACTCCAGACAATGGAGGGGAAAAAACTCAGTGAAGCCAGAAAGGAAGGGTAGGGGAATTAGAAGGCTGAGGTTCATTAATGGAAAAGCTACATGTGACTATGTGCAAACATGTGAATATAACATTTTAATCTTGGACACTCAGTATAGAGAGGGAGGGAAATGTGGAAGCGAGGGCACCAAGTACTGTGTGAATATAGGCCACTGTCAACATGATCCACATTATGATGTGAGACTATAGTGCACTAATAAAAAATAAATAAAATTTAAAAACTTCCTATTTTCTCCTGTGATTGTGTGTGTGGGGGGGGTGTAAGAGAGAGAAAGAAAGAAAAAGAGAGAGAGAGTAAGGGTGAGTGGAAGAGGAGAGGGATGTGACTTCATGGCTATTTCCATATCTATCTATGTATATACAAGTCCAAGTTCATATAGGTACTTTCAATCTTTCAATTTCTTTTTAACCCCTGGGAGGTTTTTTTTTTTTTTTTTTTTTTTTGGTGGTACTGGGGTTCCTGGAAGCCCTTCTACCTCCGGGCTACACTCCCAGACCTATTTTTACATTTTTATTTGGAAACAGGGTCTCCTAAGCCAGTGCGCGCGGCTGGCTTCGAACCTGAGCGATCCTCCTGTCTCTGCCTCCCAAGCGCGGGGATTACAAGCGTGCGCCACCATGCCCGGCCCTGGGAGTTTTTAATAGCATTAAAAGGGAGTAAAAGTGAGCTAAGCATGCTGGTGCATGCTTGTAATCCCAGTATTGGTAGACAGAGACAGAAGGATTGTAGGTTCGAGGCCAGCCTCAGCTACTTAGTGGGGCCCTCTGCAACTTAATGAGACCTTGTTTCAAAAATAAAGAATAAAGTATCAGGCTGGGGTGTAGCTCAGAGGTAAAATTCCCCTGCATTTAATCCCCAGTATTACAGAAAAAAAGTAAAAATATGATTTTTATGCAGATATAAAATGAATACCAGTCAGAGATTTTACTTAACTCATTCATAAACTTGAGAATTAACTGGTAGAATATTGCAACTAATTGAAAGAAAAATTCAAAGAACCTCACATGAATAGGCAGATAGGAGTGCTTAATTAAAATTAAAAATAATTTCAAAATTGATTTATTCCAGGGAGTGAAAAGATCAATCATACTTCCATTGGTTATGAACAAGAATATTTCTGATTGAGAGCCCAAAGACAATGACAAATGCATAGGTCACTTAGAAATATATACCACAGAAGTACTTAACAGATAATGTCTATTTTTTTCCCTTAAAACAACCGGTAATATTTGTAGCCCATTTCAAAGTCCTTAACAATTTTTTCCTACTCTAGTTTTCTCTCCTTTTATTGTTTGTAAACCTTTTTGAAGTGGTGAGAAGCCTGGCTCCTCCATGTATTTACTTATTTATCCAATAAATTACCCTATTTGCTCAGTGACACCATCTATGGCCTCAATCTCCTTGGCTGCCTCCTCCACCAGTCCGCCTCCTCCGTGCTGGCTGAGCCACCATCCCTTGCTTCTTCAGCCACCTGGCTGTGCACACGCGTGCATCCTCGGATCCCCACTTCCACCACCATTGTGTTGCTTCTCTTTCTGAGACCTGGGTGGTGCCCTTTCTTTTTCTCTTCCTAAAATCCCAATGTCTCTGTGCTGAGAGATAGGGGAAAGAGGAGGGAAGGAAAGGTGGGAAGGTGTGTTAGTCACCTTGCCATTGTGTGAGAAAAAGCCTGAGAAAATCCACTTGAAGGATGAAAGATTCGCCTTACTGCTTCAGAGGTTTCAGTCCAGGGGCACTCACTCTGCCTTTGGTGAGGGCAGAACATCATGCTGGAAGCCCATAGTGGAAAAGAGCTGCTGCATACCTAATGGTAACCAGCAAGCAAAGAGAGAGAAAGGCATATGTATCTTCCCCCAGTCCTCAATGACATCTATGCTTCTAAGCAGGCCATTCAAGACCTGTTTTCTTTCTCGCCTAAAATCCTGTCATTCTTCACTTCCTATAGTTTAGCAAAACAAAGGAATTGTTTTCTAGTAAATACAGCATGTTGGCCCTTGTATCCTTGCTTTTAAGTTTGTTTGTTTGTTGGCTTTTCACCTGCATAGAAAGTGAGGTCAAAACAGGGCTCTAGTTTCTCCTGGATCTACGGACCATTCCCCACTCTTTCACGTAGACTGAGACTTTCCTCCCACTGATTACACACATTCCCATTATTTCTTTACTGTACCTCATTGTTCTTAGGTTCCTGGAGAGTGTAGATGTATTTTTTCAGTCTGCAGTACACTGTAAAATGCATGATACATAGCAATGTCCAGTAAATGCCTAATGAATTAATACATTCCTTTAATTAGAACACTTGACAAGAGCAGTCAAAGCATCAGTCATCTTGTAATATTTGATTTAAAAACTTCTGGAGTTACAAACATATTGACTCTTCTATGGACTTTACCCATAATAAGAGTATTTTCAAATGTAATGCTATCCAATTTAAATGTATTAACCTTTGGGGAAAATACAGTTTGCAACTGTAGTAGATTACCACATAGTTGCAGTAAATTATAGACATCAACATATTTATTATCTTTGCTGTCTATTTTCTGCCTTTCCCTCCACAATCAGCAGAATTCTTTGTATATTATATTTGTTATATTTTGGGAGGCACTTTGTGTGGGTTTCTCTGATGTGTAATTTGACCACAAAAGAAGAAAAATAACTGCTGGAGGAAAACATACATGTTGTCTCTTCTTACCTTTGGATAAAAATTATTATTACATGACGGTCCCAAACATTGAAGAAAATTTATATCTTACGATTATTTTCCTCCATTATATTTCTGACTGAAGTTAGAACAAGGCATCTAATATTATATTCATTCATTCATTCATTTTTTCAGCAAATGCTTATTAAACAACTAATGCTTACCAGATTTGTCCTAAAGGAGGTCTTAAAAAAGAGAAAGACAGAAATCCTTTCCACACAGAAATTATATCCTAATAAGATCTCTGAGCTACACCCCTGGTCCAATTAAAAAAAAAAACATTTTTTTGGTGGTACTGGGGTTCCTGGAAACCCTTCTACCTCCAGGCTACACTCCCAGACCTATTTTCATACTTTTTTATTCGGAAACAGGCTCTCTTAAGCCAGCACGGCTGCCTTCAAACCTGCCTGATCCTTCTGTCTCCGCTTCCCAAGCAGGGGGATTACAAGTGTGCGCCATCACGCCTGGCTTTTTTAAAATTTTGAAACAGGGTCTCACTCAGTTGTAGAAAGGCCTAGCATAGTAAGTAGGATGTGACTGCAATCCCAGGACTTGGCAGGTTGAAACCGAAAAATCAGAAGTTTGAGACCAGACTCAGCAACTCAGAGAGAACTTGTTTCAAAATAAAAAGTAAACAAGGCTGGAGGGCTGGGGATGTAGGTTTGAGGTAGAATGTCCCTAGGTTTAATTCTCCATATCCCCCTCCAAAAAAAAAAATAATAATAAAGGAAGAAAGGCCACTAAGTATCATAGTAGGTGGCTTGAATAAAGCTGAGCTTCACTGTCACTCATCTCAACAGCACAGCATCCTACAGAATATGGCATGCATGAGGAACTCCATTCCCAAACTGAAAATCTCTGTAATTATTTTTGTGTCTTTTCTTCTGAAATGCTGAATGATTGTCACATTAAACACTGTAAATTATTATCAAAATTTATGCCCAGACAACTGTCACGGTCAATCCTCACAGTAAGGCTGTCACCCCATGTTCCCTTCATAGCCCACTCAGCTCTGGGTGTATTTGCGCCTCAGCCCTCAGCCTGTTCTGTCCTTCTCTCCCTCTCCAGAAGCTTTCTATGAAAACTGAGATACCCTTGGTCTCTTGGTCTTTTCTATGTCTTTCTCCTTTTTCATTATGTTCTTTTTTTTCCCCCTGGTTGTGGTATTGGGGATTGAACCTAGGTTATCCTGCCTCTGAGCTACATACCTGGTCCATTTTTAAAAAAAAAAAATTGAAACAGGGTCTCACTAAGTTGTAGAGGGCCTCACTATGTTGTTGACACCGGGCATGAACCTGAGATCCTCCTGTTTCAGCCGCCCAAGTATTGGGATTACAAGTGTGTGCCACCATGCCTGGCGGTGGCATATACTTGTAATATATACTTCATATATATATGTATATATGATATATATATATATGTGCATAATTGTTGATATAATAAAGAGCTCAGACACCAAGCAAGAATAGGAAAAGAAGTGAGACTGTGCCTATGAATGTTTGCATGCATAAGTAAATGTAACACTTTCTGGTGTGCACAAAATTAAATAGAACCAAAATTACTAATCTCCATCTGCCTAAATATGTTTAAGAAAAACATATTGTATTGCTAAAATGTAATGGATGGTTAAAGAACAATTATAAAAAATTGCTAGTTTTTTTAAGAATAATTGTCTTATGAAATTCTTTTTTTTTTTTTTTTT
Source organism: Muscardinus avellanarius (assembly GCF_963383645.1). Lineage (NCBI taxonomy): Eukaryota > Metazoa > Chordata > Mammalia > Rodentia > Gliridae > Muscardinus > Muscardinus avellanarius. Next base: position 39,432,046 of record NC_137786.1, read on the forward strand.
TGGCAGGTCTAGAAATATAACCCAGATGCATTTGACTTCCGGGCTACACCCTCTGCCCTATATTTTATTCTTTATTTTGAAACAGGGTCTCACTAAGTTGCAGAAGGCCTCACTAAGTAACTGAGGCTGTCTCCGGCCTCAGCCTCCCAAATGTTGGAATTACTAGCATACATACCATGCCTGCTCATTCTGAGAATGAAAACTTTTGCACCTAGAATGTAAAGGAAATGTTAGCTTTGAAAAATATACTAAATTTAAAATAGGCTGGAGGCGGGGCACGCCAGATGGGGCCCGGGTCGCAGGACTCTGGGCCCCGGCTGAACTGCTGGTAGCACGCCAGGCCCCTGGAGAAACCGGGCCCAGTAAGACGCTGGGTTCTGGGCGGGGGTCGCGAGCGGGGCACGCCAGATGGGGCCCGGGTCACGGGACTCTGGGACCCAGGCCAAACTGCGAGTCGCATGCCAGACCCCTGGAGAAACCAGGCCCAGTAAGACGCTGGGTTCTGGGCTGGGTTCTGGGCGGGGGTCGAGCGCAGGGCACGCCAGCTGGGGCCCGGGTCGCGGGACTCTGGGCCCCGGGCCGAACTGCGAGTAGCACGCCAGACCCCTGGAGAAACCGGGCCCAGAACAGAAAAAGATAAAGAAAAATATCGGAGAGGAGGTAAGAACGCCATTATGGATGCCAGGACACTGGAGATGCAGACAAAACTTATCTAAATGCACTGGAACTTATGGAAAAATTCTCTGTGAAAGAGGACTGCTATTTCTCTATATTGTTAAGAATCTCAGACATCACATATAAGGAGAGAGTTTAGCAGAGACCAAGGAGAAATGCGGTGTTGAAAGAGTTCTCCGCGATGGTGGTGGAGACTTGTATTCAGGAGAAGCAGAAACTGGATCTTACCAACTTTATTTTTTTGGAGAAATTACACCAAATGTCGAATGCTACCATCACGCATGCTTAGGAACACTGGACAACATTCAGAGTGGAAAAAGAGCCTGGGAAGGATTTGAAACGGTGGAGGCAGTGGCAATGCCAGTGGCCAATATTCGGGGGAGGCAGAGATCTGATACATTACAACTGGAACCTTTGAAATAATAACCACAGAGACAGTGATCGGAACTTGCTGAGGGGTTAGGCAGGCGCCGGGGCCAGTGGCCGACAGAGACAGTGATCGGAACTTGCTGAGGGGTTAGGCAGGCGCCGGAGCCAGTGGCTTGCTGTGAGGCAAGGCCACTACTGAGGCCTCCGTGGCCGGGATTGGAACCTGCAGAGGGGTTAGACCGATGCTGGGGCCAGCGAGGCCGGCATTGGAGCCTGCCATGAGGCAAGGCTTGTGCTAGGGCCTTCGAATTCGGGTCCGGAACTTGCTGAGGGGTTAGGCCGGTGCTGGGGTCAGCGAGGCTGGTATCGGAGCCTGCCGTGAGGCAAGGCCAGTGTTGGGGCCCCCGAGGACGGGACCGGAGCCTGCTGAGGGGTTAGGCCGGTGCTGGGGCCAGCGAGGCTGGCATCAGAGCCTGCCATGAGGCAAGGCCGGTACTGAGGCCTCCGAGGCCAGGATAAGAGTCTGCCGAGGGGTTAGGCCGGTGCTGGGGCCAGCGAGGCCGGCATCGGAGCCTGCCGTGAGTCATGACCAGTGCTGGGGCCTCTGAGGCCGGGATCGGAGCCTGCCGAGGGGTTAGGCTGGTGCTGGGGCCAGCGAGGCCGGCATCGGAGCCTGCCTTGAGGCAAGGCCGGTACTGGGGCCTCGAGGCCAGGATAAGAGCCTGCCGAGGGGTTAGGCCGGTGCTGGGGCCAGCGAGGCCGGCATCGGAGCCTGCCGTGAGGCAAGGCCGGTACTGGGGCCTCCGAGGCCAGGATAAGAGCCTGCCGAGGGGTTAGGCCGGTGCTGGGGCCAGCGAGGCCAGCATCGGAGCCTGCCGTGAGGCATGACCAGTGCTGGGGCCTCCGAGGCCGGGATCGGAGCCTGCCGAGGGGTTAGGCCGCTGCTGGGGCCAGTGTAGCCGGCATAGGAGCCTGCCGTGAGGCAAAGCCGGTACTGGGGCCTCGAGGCCAGGATAAGAGCCTGCCGAGGGGTTAGGCTGGTGCTTGGGCCAGCGAGGCCGGCATCGGAACCTGCCTTGAGGCATGACCCATGCTGGGGCCTCCGAGGCCGGATCGGAGCCTGCCGAGGGGTTAGGCTGGTGCTGGGGCCAACGAGGCCGGCATTGGAGCCTGCCATGAGGCTAGGCCGGTGCTGGGGCCTCCGAGGCCGGGATTGGAATCCTGCCGAGGGGTTAGACTGGTGCAGGGGCCAATGGCCAGCATCGGAGCCTGGTGTTAGGCAAGTTCACTCCTGCGGCCTCCAAGGCCGGGACCAAAGCCAGCTTAGGGGTTAGACCGGTTCAGGGGCCAGCGAGACCAGAACTGGGGCCTCCCATGAGGCCCCTCGCTGCTTGAGCCAGCGAGGTCTGGATCAGTCCACTGAGTAGCCAGGCCACTACTGGGACCATCAAGAGTGGGATTGGTACTTGCAACGCAGCATGCACAGAGAAATATTGCAGAAAATATAAATCATACGCTTCTCTTAATCAGCAATAACTAGGAGGAAAAGGGCAACAGGAAGAGGTTGAGCTATAGAAAGGGCCCTATAGTGAAGCAACTAATATGACCAATCAGAGGGTATGTAATACTGGAGGACGGAGCCTCTTTAAAACGCAGGAGGTACATAAACAAATGTATCAAAGTAAATCACCAAAGAAGTGTGGGATGGAGGGAGGGGGAGGGAATGGGATGGGGGCTGGAGGAGGGCTAATTGGATGATGCGTGCTTGTTTATCCTCTCAAGTCTTGTACTCCAATGTGATTGATATATGACTACAATGCACCAATTTAAAAAATAAATTAATAAAAAAAATAAAATAGGCTGGAACCTAGTCGTTTTGTTCATTTTGGTCAGTATGAGAATTATACAAATAATATGCTCCTCTCTCAAGCTCACAAACATTTTATTGAGTCTATCATAAAGGATTTTTGAACAATTCTAGTCAAAATTTTAGCCTAATTAAGAAATATCTTTCATAAAATACTTCTCAAGCAGCCAATGCCTCCCCTCAGCTCAGGTTCAAGGAATGAGGTAGGGTGGGAAGTCAGGAGGAGGCTTCCCATGAAGAGAACATTTCCATTTTGTCTTAGAGGTGGATTCAGAAACCAGCATATGGAGAAAAGAAGGCAGGACATCCCTTGTTAAAGGACTAGCATGAGAAATGGAGAGAAGGACTGAAATATATGCTGTGGTTATAGAAAATCCAGTAGTATTATATTGTAAGGACATTAGTGTCTAATGTGAATGACCTCTTTTTATATAAATGAGCTCCACAATCATGGAGCAAGTGAAGGGTAATGAAAATATTTGACACTGGATAGTGTTATTCTAGTTTTCAATTTTTAGTGACCATATCATAGCCCTTTTTGGTTTGGAAATCTTTGGCTGTGTCACTTTTCCTCTATGTGATGCAAGTTCAACACTGCCGTATTTTAAGGTGGAACTTCCAGAAGTAGCAAAACATTAGGTCCTTTGAATTATATGAGTTAAGTTGTTCAACAATAAGTTAGCAAAGAACAGGTTTCATGTTAGTGGTGAAAATCCAGTGAGAGCTCCCAATTTTTTTTTTCATGGTACTGGGGTTCCTGGAAACCCTTCTACCTCTGGGCTACACTCCCAGACACATATTTTTTATATTTTTATTTGGAAACAGAGCCTCTTAAGCCAGTGAGGCTGGCTTTGAACCTGCAAAATTCTCTTGTCTCTGCCTCCAAAGCACGGGATTACAAGCGTGTGGCACCATGCCCGGCCTTGAGAGCCCCCAATTTAAAATAGAATTATTTTAAAATTTAAATTATTAATAAGAAAAGCTCTGTCTAGTGTTGTTAAATGAAAGTTGAAATATTCTGGAAGAAAATTACATTTGATATTTAACAGTTTAAAATTCAATCACCATTTTTGCCTCATTGTTTCAGCAAGAGTATATCACAAAATTATTAGTGTTGTAAATGTAAGAAATAGAATTTTAAATTTTGTAAATATACAGTTCTCATAGTTTAGTATTCACTACTAGAAAATTAGGCACTATAAGACAATTGTAATTAAAGTTCCACTAAAGTCTTTTCTACTTTTAAAGTACTTTGCTATAGTAATATATTATTAAAACAAAATATGCTGATAATTTATGGGCCCAGAATACTTCTGCTATACAACTCTGCTATCTGCATATGCTGATAATTTAAAGGATAAGATTGGATTTGTATGTTTTTCCATTTGAAGGTTATATGTTTATTCTTGACTATTTTTTCAACAATATCCTTGACAATACTATTTTTTAAGTAGTTGGTATTCAAAACTATAGCTGCACATTCCCCAACACTTAATATCTTGGGCTGTGTATTTAAAAGGAAACTATAAAATACCCATAGGAAAATAGAATAAACATGAAATCTATCATATTTTAAGTAGTGTGGCTGTATTCAAGTAAAATTACCTAGGGAGACAATTGTCTCATTCAGAGAACTACCTTCACGTAGAGAGTATTTGACTTTGTTGAAAAACCTAAGTCCTGTTTCTGTATCTAGCATGTATCCCAGCAGTGAAATAGTAACTAGGTGTTGGTAAATACCTACAAGGATCTCAATAAATATTATTAAACAAGTACATGATGAAATTACTATAGATATGATGGTGTGTGTTTGCATGTATGTGTATGTGTGGTTTTCAGTTGGGAAAGATTAATACTTTATACATCAGCAAATGGAGAAAGGTTTGTAAAACAAAGGCTTAAATAGCAAAAGCTTCAAAAGTAAAAAGTTATTAGAAATTCAGAAACCAGACATAGATATGAATCGTAAATGTGAATGATAAGTTGATGCTCTGTATTTACCTGCTAATATCTTCCTTTTTGGATAGTTTATTTTGTAGATATTGTTGTCTTAAGAAATATGTTGAAGCTGGACATAGTGGCACATGCCTGTAAGCCTAGTACTTGGGAGGCTAAGACAGAAGAATCATAGGTTTGAGGCCAGCTTCAACAACTTAGCCAGACCTTTTTCAAAATATAAATAAAATAGGGCTGGAGGGTGTAACTCAGAGGTAGAATACCTCTGGGTTCAATCTCCAGTACACACACACACACACACACACACACACACACACACACGCTTAAAGTGTTAACTGATGACAGAGAACAGATCATAAGTAGACAATGCCCAATTACATTTTTCCAAACAGGTTAGGATTAGAAAATATCTTGTACAAAAATCAGTGTTTGACCTTAAGACCACACATCTGATTGTTTTTCTATTTCTGTAGGGAAAAAAATCACCTTGCATAAGGAGAGAGCATTTAAGATTGCACAGTCAGTTCCATCTGTTTTTAAATAGCTTGTTATAGAAGTTCATTTGAAAGTTAATTTTTAAAGTTATAACCTATTTTCCTCAGAAAAAAATGAGTGAAATAGGACTGAGATTTCCAGGGTGCCAGACAGTGCCATGGCTTGTCCAAGCAATTTAGTGTGAAAGCTAGAAAGCTCTGAAGTAACAATGATCTGGATTCAGATTTCAGTCCCTTCTCAGTTTCCTCCTCTTTAAAATGGTGTTAATTATAACTTCCACAGTCATTGCATGGATGGTATAGTTTAAATGAGGTAACATATACTGAATTGATCAAATCAGTGTTATTAGCATTTTCATCTCTTTATCATTATTTTGTTTGGAGCCTTTGAAACCTTTTCTTCTAGCCATTGATAAAATTTATAATAGGGTATTGTGATGAAAGGACAAAGAAAATGTGATATATTCAAAATTGAATATTATTTAGTCATACAAGAATGATATAACTTGGAGCAAAGTGGTTGGAACTGTGGGACATTTTATTAAGTAAAATAAGCCAGATACAGAAAGACAAATACACATGGTCTTTCTCATTTATGGGAACTAAAATAGACAATCTAAAGGTGGACTAGAGATTTCCCTATGCTTTTATTGGGGATTGGAGATGAACCCAGAGCCATTCTACTTTTGAGCCACAGTCTCAGCCCTTTTTATTATTTGTTTTGAAACAGGGTCTTGCTAAATTGCTGAAGGTCTCCGTAAATTGCAGAGACTAGCTTGGAACCTGTGATCCTCCTGTCTCAGCCTTCCAAGTACTGGAATTACAGGCATGCACCACCATGCCCCAAATGTTTTTAATATTCTTATTGTGCACATTTATTTTGCATTCCAATGTACTGGTAATGTTTGGAAATTATCCACATAATTCTGTTGGCCTCATCAGGGCCAAGTAACAAAGTAATAAAGTAATGATTCCATTTTTTTCTCATGTTCTTTTCTCAGATAGAAACGAATCCATCTATGCTTTATTTGTTTTTATGTTTTTCTTATAAGTTCCAGTTCAAATTCTGTATCCTCAAAATAAAGTAACTTTTTTTTTCTCTCTCACAGTGAAGTCAGAACTATTAAGAACTCAGTTTTGGAAAAGGAACTAAATTCTGGGCATAACTACATGGCAATAACAAAAAAGGCCAATAAATTTGCTGGTTTGTCTGCTGAGCTACGTGAACTTGACTGTCAGCTGTGCGTGGACAAACACACTGGCTTACTGCTGTCACGCTGGTACCTAGCACAGAGCTCACTGTTCACTCGCTCATTTGATTTTTTTTTTTAATTGCAGAAGAGAGATAGAAGAAAGAAGACTAGGCAAAGCAAAGTGTATGGAAATTGAAAGTCTGTATGAAGCTATAGTCACTGAAGTAAAATCTCACTGTGGTTTCACATAAAGAAAATAGCCTGCTAGGTGCCTCTGTTTCTTTCTTGGACTCATATTTATATTTCACTTACCTGTTTTTTTTTTTAATCTAAAGAGGGACAAGTGTTCAAGAATGGAAGGAAGAAATAAAACAGGACATAAGTTTTATATAATCTCAGGAGAAATTACATCATAGTTATAATGATGTAAAAATGGGTAACTAAGAAATATTAAAAATCTGGCTGAGAATGCATTGAATTCAAGTTCAAAGAAAACAAGCTATTAGAGAAAGATCTGTAGAAAGTAAATCCTACTGACCAGATTATTTCTTTAACATGTTTTTAAAAAAATCTTTGACTGTTCTATATTCACATGAGTAAATGCTAAGTATATCTCTTCCATGAATTTGTTCTCATTTTTTAATAATAGCTTTACTGTTTTAGTTAAGACTAAAAAGTAAAAGAATAAGAAAAAAGTAAAAGAATAGGAAGAATATCTCTCTCTCTCTCTCTCTCTCTCTCTCTCTCTCTCTCTCTCTTGCTTACTGCTTTATTTGTGGGTGTGGTACTGGGAATTGAAACAGGAGGCATTGTATATCTGACTTACACCCTCAGTCTCCCTAGGAGTCTTGCTAAATTACTGAGGTTCCTCTTGACTCACCCTCCCAGTACTGGTGTTATAGGCATGAGTCACCACAACCAGATCTGCATATTTTCCCTTTAACTTGATTTCTTTATTTCACTCAAAATATGTTTCAATATTTGAAAATCATTATAAACTTTATTATTGTCAATCAGAAAGAATATTGTCAATGTTCTACTTTGTATAAGATAATTCACATTACCGCTGTCCCATTCCTAAGTACTGGGTGCTTTGAAAAATTTTTTAACAAACTTCTATCATTCTTTAAAAAATGCTTTTCTTATGTCAATGATAAAGCTCAGCTCAATAGTAGGGAAACACTGAGTAGTTACCTCATTTTTCTACACTAGGAGGACCAAGCATCTAAAGAGCATTTACATTCTATGCTACTAAAGATTAAAAATAAATTAATCAATTAAATGAGGCCTGAAAATCTCTAAATTTCCTGATTACATTGAAAAGATAAAATAATTTTAAAAAGTAATTCATTACCCGCACCTTACTTTGACAAGCTAAAATGTTGTTAGGGGAAAATTACTACAGAAAATCTATATTTTTCAATTTATGAGTTCTAGAGTATAAACTTACAAACTCCATCCTGGCAATTAGATGGTCACAAACTTATTTTAATGAGACATTGTTAACACAGATAATTCAGAAATGACTACATAATGTGAATATTTTGAAGCCTTTCAAAGGAAAAGGATTTTCTTTTACAAGCCAACTTTTCTCAGGGATCTGCCTTATTGAATCTTTATTCAGAAATATTTTAAGTCCAAAACAACTGTCCAGACACTGATCGCCTAGTTGGATCTAAATATTTGCAGGTAACTAGAATGCAAGAAACTCTTGCCAGAAATTTCAATATCAAGCACAATAAGTGAATTTTCTTCTCTTAAAAATAAAAGGCAAATGTGAACCATATATAAGTTTTGCTCTCCTCAGTTCCTCCTGTCAGAAATTATTTCAGATTCCATTCCATACCATCATTATGAATCTCTATCTCTTATATGGTGATTTGGAACAGGGCAGGGTTGTAGAGGTGAGACAAAAGATTTTACTGCATATTGAAAATCAAAATGCTTTAATCACGGGGAATTTTCAATTTCAACAGAGTAAATGAACTTGTTACCCATATAACTTTCATGCCTCAGGTGTAGGTAGTGATCAACTAAAAAGACTTCTTTGTGAGAAGGTCACACACACATTAGTAGACTAAATTAATATTCTTATTATCTTATTTTCCATGCCAGAATACCAAATTATTTTGACAATTCTGATGATTTCCTAGGGAAAAATTTACATTTGGAAAATCTCAGTGTTGTTTTTTTTTCTTTTCTTTTACAGGATAATAGTTACTAAAGGCTATTACACACACATTCTCTCTCATACACACACACACACACACACACATACACACACACACACACACACACACACTACTCAGAAGATAGTTTATGGCTCTATTCCAACTCTTCCATTCAGCACAGGGCTTTCCCAAGGGGACTGCTCTACTTTATAATTATGCTGTTATGGGCTACAGCTTTAACCAGGTGCAGTGGAAATTTTTTCTTTCTTCCACAAATGCTAAGTCAGTCACTTTTTCATCCATGTGGCTCCATGTGTTTCTCCAAGTGCCAATATGCTTTTACACCTTCAGATTTCATTTTTGACCTTCATGTCTTTTTTTAAAATTCCTATTCCTTGGCTTATTTCCTGTCTTCTAGTTATCTAGTACCATCTATGCATATTCCAAAGATGTCCAATTCAAAGTTTTAACCTTTATCTGACATTTTTTTAAACTGAGATATAAACATCTCAATGTCACCAAACATCCCAAATTTGATATCCAATAGACAACTCAAACTCAGCATATTAAAATCTGGACATGTAATTTCTCCCCTTTCCTTCTAAGTTTTCACAACAGCATGGACTTTTACTATCTCCTTATCTCAAAACTAGTAATATGAGTGTAAAACTTAATCTTCTTCATTGCTCATAGCCAATTAGTTCACTAACATTAATATTTTTTAATTTATCATTTTTTCTTTCCCTGTATCATAACCTTACTTCAGAATCTCATAATATTTACTTTATTTCCTTCAGTGGCCTCCAAAATATTAAACCTGGCTACAATTCATTTTTTTAAAATCAGTTTTCATACACTACCCACCTGCAGTCATCTTTCTAATTTTATCTAACATTCTTCTGATCCAGCAAGTTTCTTGAGTGTACCACATCTGATTCAGCTTTTGTGTTTCTAATGTCTAAGGGTATATTGGATACAGGGAAAGTCTGCTAATCAATTTGTTCTCTTATTAGTTCCTTCCCTTCCTTTTGAGTGCCTTCTGTGATCTAAAAATCAGGACATGTACTTAGAATTCAGATATGAACAAGACAGATATAAACCCTGTTCTATGAAAAAAATTATTTTGCAAAATAATGTGAAAGAAAAAAGTCATTAGTATTGCCTATAGAGCTATCAGAAAAGTCCCTCTACAGATATAAGGGTGGGGTTGAAATCTTAGGTGAGGTGTTAGCCTTAGGAAATGAAAAGAAAATAGTGTTTATGAAGTTGGGTAGGCTAATGGGAAATTGCTATGAAGCAAGGTTACTCAGATGGGAAAAAGCTAGGTGGTCCTTTCAGATTGAATTAACATCAGGAAAAAGAGGAAGTTATCCCTTTGTTTTGATTCATGCTGAAGGACTTGATTTCATCCTAGAGCAAAGATCTTATTTTTTTTTAATAGTAGGCTATTGTCTTTATTGATTTCCAATCCAAAAGTGTCCTAAAATTCAATTCATTAACTAGACATGTTAAAATTAGTGCTAAGGCTCTCCTTTTAAAAAAAGTAAAAATTAGCTGGATGTGGTGGTGCACGCTTGTCCTCTTAGTACTTGGAAGCTGAGAGAAGAATTGCAGGTTCAGGGCCAGCCTCAGCTCCTTAGTGAGGGCCACTGCAACTTAGTAACACCCTATTTCCAAAAAAAAAAAAAGAACAAAAATTAGGGCTGAAGGTGTAGCTTGGAGATGGAATGCCCCTGGGTTTAATCCCCAGTACCAAAAAAAAAAAGTTGAAGTTCTCAGGGAATTTATAAAATCATAGGAAAATATGTATGAAACTTGATTTTACTCCATCGTCAATCATGATGGTGGATTCTTGTTGCATCATAGCTGCTTTTTTCCTCCTTTATCCCCCACACTCCCTATTTTAGGGGTTGAACCCACTGGTATTCTATCTCTGAGCTACACCCCCAGCTCTCTTTTTTTCTTTTCTTTTTCTTTTTTTTCTTTTTTTTTTTTTTTGCGGTACTGGGAATGGAACCCAGGGACATTGTCCCTCTGAACTACACCCCCAGCCCAATTTTTTTTTTATTCCCTTTAAATTTTAAATTTTGAAACAGGGTATCACTGAGTTGCAAAGGGCCTCACTAAGGAGCTGAGGCTGTCTGCAAACTGTGATCCTCCAGTCTCAGCCTCCTAAATGCTGAGATTACAAGTGTGCACTACCATACCCAGTTTATTCTTTATTATTGAAACAGGATCTCATTGAGTAGCTGAGGCTGGCCATAAACTGTGATGTATCATCCTCCTGTCTCAGCCTCCCAAATGCTAGGATTACAAGTGTGTGCCACCATGCTCAGCTTATGTTTTTTCTTAATGCGAGAAACATTTTACAAATTCAGTTAAGTCATAGTTCTATAAATAACTTATTCTCTATGTGAATCCAGTAAACATATAAATCATTACTCTTACTTCTTTTACTTCTTTTACTAAACTGGCTATCCTCCTATGTAGCATATTGAAAATGGCCTTTTTTCAAAGATGTTTTTGCATTATAATTTGATATTTTGACACCTGGAAAATTATCATTTGATATTTTGACACTTTTCATGTTGCCCACTGAGCACTGTATGTTCAAATTTAAAGCTAAAGAAGAAAATTTCCATATTTTTACGGGTTATTAGTTTTTGGGTGTTAGCTTTAGATTATTTACTACAATAGTAAGGATTACAAAATCATAAGTAATTGAAAACAAACATTTGGCTTTAAAATTTACATCTTTATTTGAGGGATTACTTTCCAGCTCAGAAAAGGCCATTATCATAAAATAATAAAGCAACAAAGTCATATTATAAAGTTGTAACTAAAAAAAAAGAAAAGCAATAGTTTCTCTTTGATAAAGCTTATTTTAATTACAGAAATTGAGAAAATAAGAGAAGAAAAAAAAGCACTGTAAATTCTATCATCCACAGACCATGTCTTTTAACCATCAGTATATTTCCTTCTAATGTTTTAGCTAATCCTACCTTTAGGGAATGGCATAATTTTAAATAAGCAATGTCAACCCCTTCTTTCTCTTCCAGTGTTCTTCCTACATTGTAGTAAGTTTCTTGAAATACAGTTTTAAAATTTGCAAAATAATTTTTATTTTTTCAGCTTAGCAAGATGTTTTTATTTTTTATTATATTAAATTTTTATTTATGCACTATAGTCTCACATCATAGTGTGGATCATATTCACACAGTACTTAATGTCCTCCCCCTGCCCTCACTTCCCCATTTACCTCCCTTCTGATACTGAGTGTCCAAGTTAGCAATGTTATATTCACATGTATATACATATTTGAATGTAGCTTTTCCATTAATTAACCTCAGCCTCCTTCCTCCCCTACTCCACTAACAGCTTCCCATTCTCTGGTATGATTTCTAGGTCTTTGATCTATCTCAGGTTGTTTGTGCACAGTGAAAAGTAAGGAGTTAGTTCTGTCTTTTTACAAATGGTTAGCCAGTTATCCAGCACCATTTGTTGAAAGGTTCTCTTTTTTCCAGTTTATGAATTTGATTTCTTTTTAAAAGATTAATTGACTACAAGTGTGTAGGTTTGTTTCTGTATCATCTATTCTGTTCCATTGTTCTCTGTGCCTGCTGTTCTACCAGTACCATGCTGTTTTAATTACTATCACTCTGTAGTATAATTTGAAGTCAGGAATTGTTATGCCTCCTGCATGGTTCTTATTCCTAAGAATTGTGCTGACTATTCTGAGCCTTTGTTTCTCCATATGAAATTCATGAATGATTTTTCTAGGTCTATGAAGAATGTTGTTGGTATTTTGAGAGGAATTGTATTGAATTTATAGATCAGTTTTGGCAAAATGGTCATTTGATAATATTTATTTTGCCTATCCATGAGCAAGAGAGTTCATTCAATCTTCCAAGGTCTACTTCAATTCTTTCTCTAATGGTTTATAATTTTCATTTTAGAGGTCTTTCTTGTCTTTGGTTAGGTTTATACCTAGGTATTTTATTAGTTTTGAGGTTATTGTGAATTAATTTTTTTATTTCTTTCATTGTGGATTCACTGTTGGCATATAGAAAAGCTACTGATTCCTTTCTTTCTTTTTTTTTTTTTTTTTTTTTTTGGTGGTGCTGGGGGTGGAAGCCAGGTGCTTTCTACCTCCGAGCTATACTCCCAGACCTATTTTATATTTTATTTGGAAATAGGGGTCTCACTAAGTTGCTGAGAGCCTCACTAAGTAGCTGAGGCTGGCTTTGAATCTGTGCTATCCTCCTATGTTAGCCTCTGTGTTGCAGAGATTACAAGCATGTGGCACCACACCTGGCAAGCTACTAATTTATTTAGGTTGATTTTGTATCCTGTATCTTTGCTGAATTGGTTAATCAGCTCCAGTAGTCTTTTGGTTTAGTTTTTTAGGTCTTATAGCTATAAAGATCATGTCATCTGCAAATAAGGATAATTTTAAATTCTCCTTTCTTATTTTAATTCCTTTGATGTCCTTCTCTAGTCTTATTTCTGTGGCAAGAGTCTCAAGAACTATATTGAAAAGAAGTGGCGATAGTGGGCATCCTTGACTTTTTCCTGATTTTAGAAGAAATTCTTGCAGTTTTCCTTTATTCAATATGATGTTGGAATTGAGTTTATTGTATATTGCCTTAATGATGTTGAAATCAATTTCTTCTATTCTAATTGTCTACAGTGTTTTTAACATGAATAGTTGTTGAAGTTTTTGAAATGCTTTTTCAGTAACTATTGATATGATCATGTGATTTTCATTCTCAGTTTTATTTATGTAGTGAATAACATGTATTTATTTGCATGTATTGAACCAACCTTGCTTTCCTGGGATGAATCCAACTTGGTCATGGTGTACAATTCTCTTCATATGGTTTTGAATGTTTATAGCTACTATTTTGTTTAGAATTTTTGCATCTATGTTCATCAAAGATATCGGTCTGTAATTTTCTTTTCTTGAGATATTTTTATTTGGTTTTGGTATTAATGTGATACTGGCCTCACTGAAGGAGTTTGGAAGAATTCCATCTCTTTCAATTTCCCATAATAAGTTTTGTAGTATTGGGATTATTTCTTCTCTGAATGTTTTGTAGAATTTATCTGGGAACCTGTCTAGGCTTGGATTTTTCTTAGATGGTAGAATTTTTTTTTTCCAGGTCTGGAGATGGAACCCAGAGGCATTTGACCTCCGAGCTACACCCCCTGCCCTATTTTTTATTCCTTATTTTGAAACCGGGTCTCACTGAGTTGCAGAGGGCCTCACTAAGTAGATGAGGCTGTCCGCGAACCGTGATTCTCCGGTCTCAGCCTCCCGAATGCTGAGATTACAAGCGTGCGCCACCACGCCCGGCAAGATGGTAGAATTTTTATTGCTGTTTCTATTTCTTTGCTTGCTATTTGTTTTTTTTTTAAATTTTTTAATTTTATTTTTTAATTAATTAATATATCTTTTAAATTGGTGCATTGTAGTCATATGTCAATCACATTGGAGTACAAGACTTGAGAGGATATACAAGCACACATCATCCAATTAGCCCTCATCCAGCCCCCATCCCATTCCCTCCCCCTCCCTCCATCCCATGCTTCTTTGGTGATTAACTCTGATACATTTGTTTATATACCTCCTGCGTTTTAAAGAGGCTCCGTCCTCCACTATTACATACCCTCTGATTGGTCATATTAGTTGCTTCACTATAGGGCCCTTTCTATAGCTCAACCTCTTCCTGTTGCCCTTTTCCTCCTAGTTATTGCTGATTAGCAGAAGCGTCTGATTTATATTTTCTGTGATATTTCTCTGTGCATGCTGCGTTGCAAGTACCGATCCCACTCTTGACGGCCCCAGTAGTGGCCTGGCTACTCAGTGGACTGATCCAGACCTCGCTGGCTCAAGCAGCAGCCTTGACTCATGGGAGGCCCCGGTTCTGGTCTCGCTGGCCCCACACTAGCATAACCCCTCAGCTGGCTTTGATCCCGGCCTTGGAGGACGCAGGAGTGACCTTGCCTCATGGCAGGCTCCGATGCTGGCCATTGGCCCCTGTACCGGCCAAAACCTCGGCAGGATTCCGATCCCGGCCTCGGAGGCCCCAGCACCGGCCTAGCCTCACAGCAGGCTCTGATGCCGGCCTCGCTGGCCCCAGCACCGGCCTAACCCCTCGGCAGGCTCCGATCCCAGCCTCGGAGGCCCCAGCACTGGCCTTGCCTCACGGGAGGCTCTGATGCCGGCCTCGCTGGCCCCAGCACCAGCCTAACCACTCGGCAGGCTCTTATCCTGGCCTCGGAGGCCCCAGTACTGGCCTTGCCTCACGGCAGACTCTGATGCCGGCCTCGCTGGCCCCAGCACCGGCCTAACCCCTTGGCAGGCTCCGATCCCGGCCTTGGAGGCCCCAGCACCGGCCATGCCTCACGGCAGGCTCCGATGCCGGCCTCGCTCGCCCCAGCACCGGCCAAACCCCTTGGCAGGCTCCGATCCCAGCCTCGAAGGCCCCAGCACTGGCCTTGCCTCACTGGAGGCTCCGATGCCGGCCTCGCTGGCCCCAGCACCAGCCTAACCCCTCGGCAGGCTCTTATCCTGGCCTTGCAGGCCACAGTACCGGCCTTGCCTCACGGCAGACTCTGATGCCAGCCTCGCTGGCCCCAGCACCGGCCTAACCCCTCGGCAGGCTCCGATCCCGGCCTTGGAGGCCCCAGCACCGGCCTCGCCTCACGGCAGGCTCCGATGCCAGCCACGCTGGCCCCAGCACCGGCCTAACCCCTCGGCAGGCTCTTATCCTGGCCTCGGAGGCCCCAGTACTGGCCTCGCCTCATGGCAGGTTCCGATGCCGGCCTCGCTGGCCCCAGCACTGGCCTAACCCCTTGGCAGGCTCTTATTCTGGCCTCGGAGGCCCCAGTAACAACCTTGCCTCAAGGCAGGCTTCGATGCCGGCCTCACTGGCCCCAGCACTGGCCTAACCCCTCAGCAGGCTCTGATCCTGGCCTCAGAAGCCCCAGCACCGGCCTTGCCTCACGGCAGGCTTCTATGCCAGCCTCGCTGGCCCCAGCATCGGTCTAACCCCTCGGCAGGCTCCAATCCCAGCCACGGAGGCCTCAGTAGTGGCCTTGCCTCACGCAAGCTCTGATGTCGGCCACTGGCACTGGCACCCGCCTAACCCCTCAGTAGGCTCCGATCACTGTCTCTGTGGTTATTATTTCAAAGGTTCCAGGTGTAATGTATCAGATGTCTGCCTCCGCTGAGTACTGGCCACTGGCATTGCCACTGCCTCCACCATTTCAAATCCTTCCCAGGCTCTTTTTCCACTCTGAATGTTGTCCAGTGTTCCTAAGCATGCGTGACGGTAGCATTCGACATTTGGTGTAATTTCTCCAAAAAAATAAGGTTGGTAGGATCCGGTTTCTGCTTCTCCTGAATACAAGTCTCCACCACCATCGCGGAGACCTCTTTCAACACCGCCTTTATCCTTGGTGTCTGCTAAACTCTCTCCTTACAGGTGGTGTCCAAGATGCTTAACAATATAGAGAAACAGCAGTCCTCCTTCACGGGGAATTTTTCCATAAGTTTCAGTGCATTTAGATAAGTTTTGTCTGCATCTCCAGTATCCTGGCATCCATAACAGCTTTCTTAACTCCTCTCCGATATTTTTCTTTTTGTTTTTCTTTTCATTTTTTTTTGTTTTTAATAAGAGAAGACAGTATATGTGGTTTGAGGAGGTAGTGCGATCAGGCACTCACTCAGTAGCACTATAATCTGGTCGGTTTCCCCATGGGTCCAGAGTGCTCCACACTACTCCGCCTGGGGCCCAGGGTCCCAGGACCTGGGCCCTGGCTGGCGTGCCCCATGCTACGCCCACCTGGAACCCAGAGTACTGAGCCCGGTTTCTCCAGGGGTCTGGCATGCTACGCACAGTTCGGACCGGGGACCAGAGTCCCGCAACACGGGCCCCGGCTGGCGTGCCCCACCTGACCCCCGCCCGGGTCCCAGGGTACTGGGCCCAGTTTCTCCAGGGGTCTGGCGTGCTACACGCAGTTCGGCCCGGGACCAGAGTCCCGCGACCCAGGCCCAGGCTGGCGTGCCCTGCGCGACCCCCGCCCGGAACCCAGCGTCTTACTGGGCCCGGTTTCTCCAGGGTCTAGCGTACTACGCGCAGTTCGGCCCAGGGCCCAGAGTCTCGTGACCCGGGCCCCGGCTGGCGTGCCCCGCGCGACCCCGCCCGGAACCCAGCGTCTTACTGGGCCCGGTTTCTCCAGGGTCTAGCGTGCTACGCGCAGTTCGGCCCAGGGCCCAGAGTCTCGCGACCTGGGCCCCGGCTGGCGTGCCCCGCGCGACCCCCGCCCGGAACCCAGCATCTTACTGGGCCCGGTTTCTCCAGGGTTCTCGATATTTGTTGTTTTAAGATAGCTATATTCTCTTGGTTCAATATAGGTAGGTTATATGTGCTTAGAAATTTATCAATTTCTCCCGCGTTTTCCAGGCTATTAGAGTATAAATTTTTCAAATAGTTTCTGATAATCCTTTGAATCACCCATTGTCTGTGGTGATATTTCTTTTTTCATTTCTAATTTTAATAATTTGATTTGTTTCTTTCTTTTGGTTAGGTTGGCCAGGGGTTTGTCAATCTTATTAATCTTTTCAAAGAACCAGTTTTTTGTTTTGTTGATCCTTTGAATTGTTCTTATATTCTGTATTTCATTTATTTCTGTTCTGTTTTAATTATTACCTGTCTTTTGCTGGCTTTGGGATTAGACTGTTGCAGTTTTTCTAGGCCCTTGAGATGTGTCATTATGTCATTTACTTGACAACTCTTTGTTTTTATGTAGGCATTCAGTGCTATAAGCTTTCTTCTTAACTCCACTTTCAAAGTGTCCCATAGATTTTGGTATGTTGTGTCTCTATTTTTGTTTAATTCCAGAAATTTACTTTTATTTCTTTCCTTATTTCTGATCTTATTCACTCCTCAATTGAGAGTGTATCATTCAATCTCTATGTATTTATATAGTTTCTTTTGGTCTTTCTATTGTTGATTTCTACTTTCTTTCCATTGTGATCTGAAAATATGAATGGATTTATACAAAATTTTTCAATTTACTGGCACTTTTTTTGTGGTCCAGGATGTGATCTATTTTGGAATATTTTCCATGGACAACTGAGAAGAATGTGTATTCTGCTGATCCTGGTTGAAATATTCTGTCTATATCTATTAGGTTCATTTGCTTTATAGTTTCTTTAGTTCTGAAGAGTCTTTACTCCTCTTTTGCCTTGAGGATGGATCTAGTGGCATGAGTGGTGTATTGAAATCTCCCAATATTATTATATTTGAATCTATTTGAGATCTGATGTCCTGAAGAGTTTGTTTTACAAGGTGGGTGCACCCACATTGAGGTGTAAACATTTACTATTATTATATCTTCTTGTTGGATTATTACCTTTAATAATAAAAAGTGCCTTGTTTTTGTGTCTTCTTATGTGTTTTAGCTTAAAGTCTGTTTTAATTAGATATTAGTGTTGCTACTCCTACTGTTTTTAAATTAGATATTAGTGTTGCTACTCCTAGTGTTTTCTGTCTCCATTGGCAGGTTAAATCTTTTTCCATCTTTTCACTTTTAGCATATGAATATATATATTTTGTAAAGTGAGTTTCTTTAAAGCATCATATATTTTGATTTTTTTAATCCACATTATCAATCTATGTCCTTTTTTTGTGGTACTGGGGATGGAACCCAGAGGTATTTTACCTCTGAGCTATACATGCAGCCATCTCTTTTATTATTTATTTTGAAACAGGGTTTCACTAGGTTGCAAAGGGCCTCACTAAGTTGTTGGGACTGTCAACAGACCATGATCCTCCTTTGTCAGCCTCTCAAATGCTGGGATTACAAGTGTTTGCCACCAGGCCCAGCTTGATAGTCTATGTCTTTTAATTGGTAAGTTAAGTCCTTTGACATTCAGTGTTATTATTGAGATATGATTTTTGTTTTTTGTCATTTTTTGTCCTATATTCTCTTTGATGTAGTGTTATTTCTTCCTTGCTTAATTGCCCTGCTTGATTGAATTCATCTCTTCTCCTGTTCTAAAATAAGCTTCATTTTTTCTTCTTGATGATTTATTTCTTTAAGTATTTTCTCTACTGCTGGCTTAGTATTCTTGAAAATTTTAAGATTCTGCTTCTATAATTTTTTTTTATTTCTCCATCAATTTTAATTACTAATCTCACTCCAACCAGTTTTGGTTCAAAGTTGTTTTCTTCCTGGATTTGGATTATATCATACCAGTCTCTCCTGGCATTCATTACTCAGGTTTTATAGTCTGTAGTGATTTTTATTTTTTGCCCCTGTATGCCACCCATTCTTTTGCTCTTGCTGCTTTTAAAATTCTTTCCTTAACCTCTATGTTGGTCATTTTTGTTATTACATGACATGGAGATATCTTTCTTTGATCTTGTCTTCATGGTGTTCTGTATCTCCTGTATATCTATGTCCAAGTCTCTTTCCAAGTTTGGTAAAGCTCTTAAATTAATTCTCTGAAGAGATTATGGATACCCTTGATCTGTGCCTCTCTCCCTTATTCAATGTCTTTTATTTTTAAGTTAGAACATTTCATATTGTCCCATAGTTTTCTTACTCTGGGTTCTGTGCTTTTTGGCCCTGGGCCTGCATTTTTCTACCTGCACTGGAAGAGGGTGTCTAGTGTAATCTCAGAGTGCCTGCCTGTGATCCTGTGTGGATAGTGTTCCCTGGGCACTATGGTCCTTTCCTGTGACTCTGTAGGTTATAACCCACTACTTCAGGGGTAGGCCACGACATCTTAGCCTGCTGGGGTTTCCATAGCTGCTCTGGGTGATAGATCATCCACTAAGAAACATGGTTAACTTACTGTCCTGCAGGCCCTGGTCTTTGTAGGGAGCAGTGTAGTTAAGGGCACAAGCTTTTGAAACTTTTTTTTTCCTCTATCCCTGTTTACTTAAGATATAGGAGTTCTGCCACTGCTTACTTCTCCTCAAGGCCTTGGTTTTCTTGCTGGGATTCTTTGGGGCTACAAAGTTACCACTCACGATTTGGGCTTGTGGCCTTAGATGGTGCCTGCAACCACACCAAGTTAGTAAAGCACTCAGGCTCTTTGTTATCAAACTTACATTCTGAATATTGGATTTTATCCTGCTGTAGTTCCTTTTTTGTGTTTTCATTCATTTGTATCTGCACTGCTTTGTTTTTCTTGTCAAGGGGCTGCTTTCTGGGTACCTGATTTTGGTTTGTTATAGCTACTGAGCTGTGCTGCATCCCACAGTTGCCATTTTCTCTCCTCCCTCAATGCTCAAGGTGATTTTACTTTTGTGAAAAGGGATCCAGCCACAAGTAGTCAGGAGAAAATGGTAGAAGCCTGCTGGGTCTTTTATTTCTAATGTGTAGCTCTCATGCCATGCTCCCAGTGGTGGGAGCCTAGCATCACAGTCTTCACATGATTGGTTGGAGGAGATACTGAAAACTTGCAATTTCCAGGAAATGCTCACTTTACAAAAGAGCATGACCACACATAAGGTTACAAGATGGTGGCTTTGCCAAATGAAACTTAGGTCAAGCTATTTTATTGATAGAAAAATCTAATTATATTTTTACAATTTCCCTCTTTTTATACATTGTTACTATTTCTTCAAATTCTATTAGCATGTGGTAACTTTTTCTCTCAAAGGTATCTAACAAAAAGAGATTATAAGAATCATCAATTCAGAATTCTCAGCTGATTCTTATATAAAGATAAATGATTTTCCTAGATCATTCTACTGGTGGAATCTAATTGTTTAGCTATTCTCTTGATGGCATCTCAGGTATGGTAGACAAATTTCAACTGATTTGAATCCTGTTATTCACTCCATCATTCTTCTATGGTTGGAAAATTAATGAATCCATAATATTTAACTATTATATGACTGTTACTTCTATAATTTACTTTATGAATTTATCTATGAATCTATGTTATTAACAAGAGTACAGGTTCTTTGGAAAATATAGTTTATCAATAAATTTGGAAACAATTTTTTTTTCTCAAAGGCAGACTTGAGGAGTTATAATAGAGATAGAGTAATGGAGAGTGACCATATTCTAATTATGGAGGATAGGGTATGTAATGTAGAAAATATTATATAATTATATTATATTATATATAAAATTATAAAATTATATTATATTATATTATATAATTGCTTTGATACTTTAAATATGTATTTATTAATAACCAATATCAAAATTCTTTTCCAAAAAAACATATAACTGTGTAACCTTAACTACCTGGCAAAAATCAAATGAAAAAAAGTACTTGCCTTAATTTGAATCATCTATGATTATATTCTTTCTAAATGCCTGAGATTAAATGCTGTCATGTTGGATATAAGACAAATGTTAGGCCAATTCTACTAATTCTGCCCCTAGCAGACCTCAATCTGTTCACCTAAGGACCAGTCAGGAACACAATGTCCATGAAAGGTAGACTAATGAATTGTGGTTTCTTCTGTGTCTGTGACACTGAATCTAAGCAAGGTTACACTGTTATTTGTGGAAATAATAGCTGGAAACACAGAAAGTGCTATGGATCCCTTCATCAATAAATCATGCATAAACAATGCATGTTCCTTGAACTTTCAGGATAAATAATATCTTATTTCTTGCTTACCTTCTCAAGTGGAGCAAAGTCATGCTCTAAATATGTATTCTCCAAATAAGGGAAGTTTTAATTCATATTTCACTTTTCAGAAAAATTTTTATTTTTATAATTTCATCTTTAATGATAAACAGCCTTTAATATACTCCTTCCCTTCAACTTTCTCTTGTTTCTTCTTTTTTTCTGCAGTCTCCTCTTCTTCCTCTTCCTTCTCCTTTCTATATTGAACACAGAATTTCTTGAAAGAATGCAATGGGAAGCTTAAAATAAAACCCAATTTCTGCATCAATCAGTTCAAATAATGCTATGTTCACAAATGAAGGTATCACTACCAATCTCACTAATTTGACTAACTTGTACATTATGGGAGATAGGGAAAGTGGGGATATCTCAAAGAGAATCACACCAACCACTGTGTGCATGTATATTTGTATCACATTGACCCTCACTATGGTATATAAATACAGTGCCCTAATAAAAGTATATATTAAATCTCAGCCCTTAAACGGCAAAACTAAAACCAAACAAAAGCATTCTACTCTCTTCTCTAATCTTCCCCTTGACAATGTAGATTGAATACATCCAAGACATACACTACCTGACCATAGACTTCTGTCACCACTGGGCCCCAAGTAAGAATGGGTCATGTTGGGCCCAGCA
>NC_137786.1:39456579-39551528 GCF_963383645.1 Muscardinus avellanarius
TTTTGCCATTTTATTGGGCATTACAGTCTCACATCAGAATGTAAATCATGTTGACAACGACATACATGAACATGCTCTTGGTCCTCTCTTCCCCATTTTCTTCCTTTCCAATACAGAGTACCCAGATTGACCTAAACCTTCCTCCACCTCTACCCTTATATCTTCTACCTGGCTCCCCTGAGGTTTCTCCTCATCATCTGGAATATTTCTTGCATGTAATTACTTTCTATCCTACTCTCTGTGATTGGCTAGTCTCACTTAACATAATGTTTTCTAGGTCTTTCCTTTTTCTTGCAAATGATGTAATTTTATTTTTCTTTATTGCTGACTAGAATTTCATTGTGTGTATTTTGCATAATTTTGTAATCCACTCATCTTTTGATGGATATCTATGTTAGTTTCATAGTTTGGCTATTGTGAATTGTTCTGCTTTGAACATGGGCATATATTACTGTAGTATTCTGGTCTCAGCCCCTTTGGAAAGATTACCAGTAGTGGTATGGCCAAATCATATTGTGGATCCATTCTTAGTTTTATAAGGGCTCTTCACACACTGATCTCCATAGTGGCTGGACTAGTTTGAAACCCCACCGAAAATGTAAAAGAGTGCCTATTTCCCCACAGCCTTTCCAACATTATTTGTTATTTGACTTTATTATGATTGCCATTCTGATTGGGGTTAGTTACAATCTCAGTGTAGTTTTGATTTACATCAATGATTGCTAATGATGTTGAAAATCTTATGTATGTATTGATCATTTTTACTATTACTGTTTTATGTCTTTAGAATATGTTCTTGATAACATTTTCTACTTCAATATACTAGCTCTCTATTGCTGTAACAAATGCCTGTGATAATCAATGTTTAAAAAGAGAAGATTAATTTTGCCTCTTGGTTTAGAGGTTGCATCTCTTTTGCTCTGAGCTTGTGTAGAGGAAACACATTCCTGTGGGGAGCAAATCTGCTCACTTCAGCACTGGAAGATAAAGAGAGGGAGGGAAAACTGAGGATGACTGGAATCTCACAATTCCCTTCAAGGGTATGCCCACAAGGACCTAAAATCTCTACCAAAAACCCCTCACTAGGACACTTCTCATAAAGGCACCACCGCCTTTCTATAACACTATGTTGGGGACGAAGCCTTTAACATAAGGGACTTTGAGGGACATGTATGATCCAAATTACAACAATTATCAATCACCAAATTTATTTGGAGTTTCAATTTTAGTTAATTTATTTGATCATATATTAGAATTTCTAATTTGTAATTTTAATCTGCCTATTCTTATATCATTTATGAAGAATAATTTCATAATATCTCCTTATGGTTTAATAAGTAGTATCTCCTTTGATCTGTAAGAATGTTTAAAACATTTTTCTTTAAAGATACTTTAAGACTGCCATATTTTTCCTGGAGTGAATTTTTATAAATTAGTTTTTCAAAAATTATGCTTTGAAAAATGTTGCAGGTTATCTATTTATTATTTATAGGCATGTATTGAGTGGGAGTTTGTATTTTTGTCTCACCAAATGCCTTTGCCCTTTCTCATTGTAAGTTTTACAATTGCCTCCACTCAAACTCTCCAGAAATCCAAGACTGGAAGTAAATTTTTTTTTATATTTTTAAATTTATTTGAACAGGGATCTTGTTCCACAGAAATACCGACAACATGGAAAGTCTAGTTCATAATATGGTACATCTCCTGCCCTTTAGGCTGTGTTTCCTTGCTTCTACTTCTGCTTCTCAGTATATAGTTTCATTTCATGCAGAATTACATTTAGATCAGGAAACCTGCACAAACTTGAGAGTGATGATTTTATTTTATTTTATTATGCTGGAGATGCAACCCAGGGTCTCATGTAAGTCTCACAAATACTCTACCACTGAGGCACAACCCAGACCTTATTTTGAGATAAGGTCACACTAAGTTGCCCAGGATGGCCTTAAATTTGTGATCCTCCTGCCTTGACTTCCTAAGTAGTTGGAATTACAAGCATGTACCACTGTACTAGGCTGACCTGATGAAATTTGTCTTATTGTCCATTGTGATATGAATCATATCTCGAGGAATAGTATCTACTGTTTTCCTGAACTTGGAATTCCAAGCTAAATTTGCAGACAGACACCAACCTTGTCTGTGCTGTGGTTATAGTTTTGTTGCGATGCTTTACATGTTTTGAATTCACTTATGTACTATAGAAATGGCCACCTTATTTTTCAGAATCTCATGATTGTAGATATGACGGATGAGGGATATATTTTTCTAAAAGTAATACATTTAAGTCTATGGTTTTTTAGTAATGTATATTATCCATTGTACAATAAATGACACATTTTTATTAAATGTAATCAGGAAAACTATGAAACTGAGGCCTGAAGCCATAAATAAGATTTTTCTTTATTAGTTGCATTTATCTGTATAATGCAATGAGCAGTCTGTAAGATTAGCTGCTTCTTTTTTTGGGTGTAAAGTATCTGCACAAAAACATTTTTATCAAAGCTTTTACATTTTAAAATAGCATTTTAAATATTATTCTCTGTATCACAATAATCTCCATATTTCTTTATTTTATTTTATTTATATTATATTTTGTATAATACTAGGGATTGAACCTAAGGGTATTGTGCCTCTGTGCTACACCTCCAGACCTTTCTAACTTTATTTTTGATACAGGGTCTTATTTAGTGCCTGTATGCTGGATTTGAACTTGTGATCCTCTTGCCTCAGTCTTCCAAATTCTGGGATTACAGGAATTTGCCACATACCTGCCTCCCTATATTTTTTTTAAATCATTGTATTTACTTACAGAAAAAGTAATATCTAATTAAAAATGAAATGCTTTTTTTGAGGTGAAATAAGTAGCTAAATATTGACAATTTTTAAATGAATGAGAAGAAATTTGTTGTACTATAAAAGCATCTGCCTGTCCTTATAATTTATAATTTAAAATTTCACGATGATTATTTCTCCTCCATGAAATTGGAACATGCACTATTTTAAGATTTATCATTTGTAGACATTTCTTAATGAGATTTGCTTAAGTCTTTTTACTTGTGATATATGGTAATTTGTTTTTAGAAGTTTCTTCTTGTAAATATTACACAATTTTGGCAAGAGCAGATTCTTTTTGCTCTCAGCTTTTTGTGTTATTTATTATTCTGAGCATAAGTTTATTTTGAAAATTAACAGGAAAAAAATTTACTTGTAAAATACATTGCTACAGCATCTCATGCAGATCTTGAGAAAGCTCAATCAGGGGATCCGCAATGGCATAGATCCCCCATGATGTATGTCTAGCATTCCTTTCTTCATAAAACTATTTTAAGATTATTTGGATCAATATGTATAATTGGAATTTTATGTATAAACATTATAACTAAAACTGATAGGCAGCAAAGATTTTTTTCCCAAGGATAAAGTTTGGGCCAAACATTAAGTTCAAACTGACCTTAGTTTGGGCCAATGTATAAGATTAAGTTTGAGTCAGACTTGTGAAGTGAGACAAAGCATACTATGATTATTTAAGTGTCTGACACCCTGCCCTGAAGTATGTAAATAATAACTTTTCCAGTCCTTGGAGATCCTGCTTGCATGGCTATGCCCTTGCTTTTCTGCCAAAAAAAGAAAGTATAAAAGTTGTAACAAATCCTGAATAAAATGGAGAAGATTGAATCTGATTTCATGTGGCCATTCTTCTCTAATTCGACCTCGGTTTCCCCTCACCAACACACAAACCTCGACTCTTGCTAGGGCTGGATCCCAGCAATACATCTTACAATTGGGAAAATAAAAGAAGATGGCCTCTATCAATGATGTTAATATCAAGGAAGATAAAATGTTTATTTTGATGTTTAAGCCAAAATAAAATGTTTTGCATATTTATTCATGATGCATAGCAAAATCTATTCACTTCTTGTCATTCCTACTTTGTTTTATAATTTCTACTACTAGTTACTGTCATGTTTGAGTGTTAGAGCTGACTTTTGCCTAAATGGTCTCCTTTCTTCTATAACTACTAGGAAAGGCACTTCTCCAGGCACTGAGCCTTTCCTCTTAGCCAACTGCCATGATTCCCTGTCGGGAATCCAGCCCGACAACTGGCAGGGCTTGGCGAGATGATGAGTACTAACGACTTGAACACAAACCCACGAGCCGGGAGTCAAGTCAAGCAAGATCTCCTTTATTTCTCTCCAAGCAATCCTATATATATCACCAAGCCTCGAGGGGAATTCCCATGAGAAATAGCCTAGTCTATCCAGGATAAAGATCACTAGCACATAGTTTACAGCCAATCCCAGGCCAGTACATGAGCCATTCATGTGTGCAGAAAGCTCCTTTAAAGGTAGAAAGGGAAAAACCGCTCAGTCTCCCCACCCATAATGAATGGGGAAACCGCGCCTTCGTAGCTTCCTCCAGGCACCATCTTTAGCCCATTTTGTGCTGAATCACTTTACTTAAAGTTTTGCCTTAGGCTGCAGGCCGCTTAGGCCGAGGAAGGCTGCATCTCCTTAGGCGCTGTATGGACACACCCCATCAATTCCCCAGTTATGAGGCTTACAGAATACACAGAACCGAGTCTAGTAATCTAAATTTATTTTTCATTGTGATAATGAGGATTGAACCCAGTGCTCACATATGCCAGGTAAGTGTGCTACTACTGAGATGAACTCCCAGCCCTAGGAATCTAAATTTTTAACTATCTCCTAGACTAATGTTTTATATGCTACTACACAGACCCTACCTGAACAATACTTCTCCAGAATGTTGACTCACACACTTATTACTCCTATATTTTTCCTGGAATCACTGTTACACCACATCTCTAAGATTTATCCTTGACCTACTGCAGACAAATAACTAGGAAAAGGCTTTGGGGATCTTTATTTTAAATTGTATTCCCAGATGATTCTAATAATTCCTAGCATTTGGGGAACACTTCTTTGAAGCTGTGGAAAAATAATAGATTTTGTGAGCTAGGACAGAGAGGCTTAACTAAAAGCTTTATGGGGTATTCAGCAGCTTCCTCACCAGTACAGAGGAATAGCACCTTGGGCCTGGGGTCATTGCAGCCAGAGCTAGGTCAGCAGTTTTGAAGTAGGAGCAGCTAGCAAATCAGAAGCTGAAGGCTGGCAATGAATAGAGATACTGGTTGGATGCTCAGACCTTCAGGAATATAACTTCGGTACTGGGATTGCTGTTGTTATCTGGTAAAGTGAAACTAACAAGCACTGGGAAGTGTGCCTAAACCAGTCTCACCCAGGAAGCCAGAAGGATCAGTGGTGTTCTCTCCCAGGGTTAAGAAAGCCAAACTCAATTAATGACTAATGACCCCAAATTTGAACCCACCCAAATGGAAAGGTTAAAAAAATGGGGTGTTTTCTTGTTAAAGAAATTGATTGGAAGGGTGAAGAATAATATCCAACATGCTGCGAGATTCCTGTAGATGTTGTGTCTTTGAAGCTTCAAAGAACCAATTCAAGGCAGGTGTTATCACCTAGTTTTGCAAATGAGGCAACTAAAGTGCAGAAAGAATATTTTTTTCCAAACTGGGTTTTTCTTCTCCCCACCACTTTTTCTTTTGTGGCATTGGTGATTAAATCCAAGGTGGGTTCTAGGGTTCTACCAGCAAGCTACAAGCTATACCTCCATCTCCCTTCCTTATCTTTCTGGTACTGAGGATTGAGCCCAGGGGTATTCTACCTCCAAGCTACTCTCTAGCCTTGTTTTAGTTTTTAATTTGAATAAGGGTCTCACTAAATTGTTGAGGCTGACTTCAAACTTGAAATCCTCCTGTCTCAGCTTCCCAAGTACTGAGATTACAGCTGTGGTTCACTAAGTCTGACTCCAAACTGGGTTTTCAATGCCAGTTCTACTCTGTATCTGTTGTTTTCCTAGAGTGAAGACTCAAATCAGAGTCCTGACCATAATAACAACGATCTGGCTTTTACACTAGAATGAAAATTTTAATATTTATAGTGATATGACTTTTTATTAGCATTTTTGGAAACATATATTATGCTTTGTTAATCAGTACCAAACAACTTTCTGAGAAAAACAGACAGAGGGCCTTGATCAGAATGGCTAAATATTGTGTTAAAATAACAAGGGCCCCTTCTTAACTACAACTTCTATAATCTTATTGTCTAGCTTTAGCCTGTGTCTTATAATTTCCCACTCATTAATAATATCTCTATCACAAAATTAGAATTGTGAAGTTAAGGTCTAATTTTCATCTTAACACAGGATTTATGTATAAGTGGTAGTAGAATAAAAATGTAAACAAATATTTATACTAAAATCTTGTACATGCATAGACTATGTTTTATATACACACAAAGAAGAATATGACCTTTTTATTTGTATGACTGAAAACTTCTAAGTCAGTAAGGACTTGGAAAATTTAGCTTTCTATAAAAAGAATTTAGTAAGATGTTTTCCAGGCCACTGAAACCATTTGGGGTGAACGGGTACATTCATTCTGCATTTATCTAGGTTGTTCTTCTTAACTCGGATCGTCATAGTAGGGATCGCACAGAAGACTCATGGAATGGTAATGTAAGGCTAGAAAGAATTCTCTAGAGTTTGTACATTCCCATTTCTTTCTCTTTTCATTTCAACTGGTTCATTGAGAATGGGCAAGTTTTGATACTCTTAGAAGGAAGCTCACAACAACTTTAAAAATCTTCCATTTCACTGTATTCTCTTTTAACTCTAAGCCAGCCCTCCTAGAGCCAGCTCAGGAGACAAATGAAAGAAGTAAGAAAATATGAGTCCTAAATTGTATAAGAAGAGTTGAAAGAATTTTAGCTAAGTAGAAGAGTAAGTCATTTCCTAAGCATTTGAAGCAAAGTGAAATAAGGAAGAAAAGACCACTTGTCTTCTAAGTGTTACCCATGGTAAAGGATGAAAATGTTAGAAAGATACATTTTAGTGATATGTTTATAAAATAGTTTTATTACAATAATGTAAGGAATGTTCCATAATTGCAGGTGTTATTGTAGAAGGACTTGAAGAATTAACAGGCATTTAGACTAGGAGATATCTTTGATTTTGTAGGCAATGTATTTGAGTCTCAACATTGTGTTTTCCTATATCACACAACTTATGCCAGAGATAGTGTTCAAAATGAGGTTTACGTCAAGTTCTATGGTCAAATGCAAGTTCTTCTTGTACTTGGAATTTTTGTCAAATCTTAATTTTTGCACAGATAACTGAGTGTCAGAGGAAGGAAACTTTCCTAAATTTACATGTAAAGTGAGGACTATAATAGTGTATGGTATGTGTAAATAAAATATATTAATATAACTTTTTTGCAATAGTGAAATGAAGTATAGATTGGAAATTCATAAATCTTGAAGTATAAATATTAGTAGAGATCACTTTGTCAAGTATAAATATCCCTTTAACAGCTTGCTTGATAAATGGCTATTGCACTTGAGGTCTGAAGTTCAGCCTTTTGAATTTTTTTTCATGTTGAGCAAAGAACATTGTTGAAACAGAAAACTTTCTACTGTGTTTGCCATAACTTCTATACTCAGAGGTAACACAGAATGAATTTACCTTTTTATATACCAAAGCTTCAAACTGTCTCAGTTGGTAGAGTATCATTATTATACTTAACTGCTTGGGTGTTGTTGATGATATTGTTTTGTGGCTTGCTCAATTTATAGTTGAAAAGGTTAAGACACAAGTGATTATTAGAAGAGAAATACATATATTAGAAAACTTAGTTCATGAGTCATTTCTATGTAAAGTAGGCATTAAAAAATATAATGTGCATTCAGAGAAGTTTAATTCGGAGAGTTGAACAATGCTTCCTTTTTACCACCAGAGGTCTTCAAAAGACCTGCAATAGCTGCATTTCTGCCAACGGAGGAGGAAAAATCTCGAAATAAGCTGACAGAAATTCTTACCAAGTAATTTACTTAAGATAATAAATATAATAGGTGTTCTGTACTCTTAAGACTAAATATTGCTGCTAGTCAGGATTCAGGCCACAAAAACATTAACAACAAAAGAACAAGAACAACAAAAAATATAAAAATAATAACCAATCCTCAAATGCAGAAATTGTGATGTACTGTTTTATTTTTTAATTCATTGCCTAATAATTTGAATTAGTGTTGGAAAGCTTCTGATAGTAACTGTAATGATAAAACAATTTCTTAAAAATACTTCAAAAATAGAGATTTACTTTCATTTGCATAAGTATTATGGATACATTATATATAAACATATTAGGAGTTTGTTTGTAGAAAATATCCTAACTTTGATTTTAAATTTAAATGTTAGGAGACAATGTAAGCAACTCTTTTGACTTATCCCAACCATTGTCATGTAAGTCAGGCAAATATTTAATATCAAAATAGAAAATGACCTACATGTATGTATGTATGTATGTATGTATGTATGTATGTATGTATTTATTTATTTTTGGTACTAGGGACTGAACCCTGAGACATTCTACCTCTAGTTTGCACACCCCAGCCTTATTTTATTTTATATTTTAAATTTTGAAACAGGGTCTCACTAAATTGGTGAGTGGCTCACTATTTTGCTGAGGCTAGCTTTGAACCTGTTATCCTTCTGTCTCAATCTTCTAAATACTAAGATTAAAGGCATGCTACACCATACCTGCCTTGTTTAGATTTATAAAAAGAAACAAAAGATTTTAGAAGAATTAACTTCTATATAACCTGCATAATAATTTAATTTTACCTAATTGTTTACTCTGTTGGTTCTTTCATTAGTACTTCACATTTTAAGGTTACTTATTTAATACTTATTTAAGGCCTACTATTTGTTATTTTTCCAAGAGATAACATGCATAAGAATTATAATCATGGCCGGGCATGGTGGCGCATGATTGTAATCCCAGCATTCGGGAGGCTGAGACCTGAAGGATCGCAGTTCGCAGACAGCCTCAGCTACTTAGTGAGGCCCTCTGCAACTCAGTGAGACCCGGTTTCAAAGTAAAGAATAAAAAATAGGGCAGGGGTGTAACTTGGAGGTCAAATGCCCCTGGGTTCCATCCCCAGACCCGCAAAAAAAAAAAAAAAGACAAAAATAAAAAAGTATAAAATAGGTCTGGGAGTGTAACCTGGAGGTAGAGGGCTTCCAGGAACCCCAGTACCACCAAAAAAAAAAAAAAAAAAAAAAAAACTATAATCACACTTGATCATTGTTCTTGAAAAATTCAGTTTAGTGCAGGATAAAACAGCAAATAATTGCAATTCAACTTTATATATGACACATTAGATGACAACAATATCACAATGTGAATTAAGGGTGTAGGTATCTAAGGGAGGATCAGAGAAGATTTCACCAAAAACAAAAGAGGCAGAAGTAAGAACAAGTTGTTGAAAGAAAACAAAGGCAGTCATGTTGTTGGGAGGGAGAATGCCTTGGGGAAAAGAGAGGACAAAGATGTAAAGCTGGTAATAGTTGAAATACTTTGTACATATATCAAATTATCCAGTGCCAGTCTCAAAGACATGTACAAGGAAGAGAAAGGAGGGATGTAGAATCTACTGTGAAATACTCCAAGAGTTGTATGTGTGTATATTCCTATCACTCTATAGGAATATATTCCTATATCTAAGTATCATGTATAATTACAAGGCACTAATATATATATATATATATATATATATATATATATATATATAGTATGTATTATATACTCATGTATAATTACAAAGCAGTAATATATATTATACATTATATGTTATGTATAATATAATATTAGGCAATGATGGAGAGTGAATGAAACAATATACCTGGACCTGTGACACAGTCTGGTTTTCTTGCTTAAGATGACTTTTATAATGAGAGTGAGGAAGGGGCTAAGGTTGATATATAAAGTTGATACTTCTTATTTTTTGCTTGAATATTACCTTGATGAAAATACACAATGGTTCTATGATAAAGGTGCAAATAGAAGTTTAGACATTAATACAAAATAAGCTGAAAAATATTAAAATTATTTAATTTTTTGTTATCTAGTTTTCTTATTTTCACATGGTTTTTTAAAATTTTTTCATTCATTCTCTTCCAGAGACAGAGACTGTATGGCCCATAGAATCTAAATATTTATTGTTTTACTGTCCAGATGGTTTACTGGGCTCTGATTATAAATGATGCTACTTAGTATGATTATATTGGTTTGTACAATGTTATTAAGTAGCATTTGTTCATTTGGATAATGATGTATTATATGATAAATGTTCACAACATACATAAGAAATAGATATAGGAATTTTAGCTTTAGTGTATACTGAATACAATTTAAAACATATATTTATAGAATTTTTGTGAGAAAAAAATTCAGAAAACAGAGATGAAATAAAGAAAATGTAATGAGCAGAAAATAAAACTTTCATTATCACAAATAGCTTTATTGGTTTTGGTCTATCAAAGAACCTGTTTTTAAGGTTTTTTATTATGGCATTTACTACCATTTTCTCAAAAAAGAAAAATTCTACTGAGTTAATACTACTTGCGAAAATTGATATACTTCCTCTATTTTAGGATGGAGAAATTCTATCAAGGTCAATTAAGATTTTTTTTCTCTTCTCACTTATAACATCATGTTATTTATGCCAATTGTTACTGCAGTTCCCAGTAATTAAAACAGCAGGTTATAGATGGGTTATTTCAGCAGAGGCACACTCATTTTTTTGCCCTCAGGTTAGAGGGACATTGTCTTCCGAAGACACTTCCCATTATCCATGGGCAAGACTCCCTCAGGTTGTCCTCAGAGAAGAAAATTAGCCTAAATAGAGCTCTTTTATTTGTCTTATGAGTCTTTGAAATGAACTATATTACTGGTAGCTGAGTTGCTCCAAAAAAGAAAAACTGTTCAATAATCATATGCTTTTGATGTCAAGTTGACATAAAGTTGAACAGATTCTGTTATTTAAGAGAAAATTTGAAAAGGATTTCTTTGAAGTGCATATTTATTTGCCAAGTAGACTTGTTTTTAGATTAGCTGGAAAAATCACATTCCTCTGAACATTCTGCAGTTAATGTTATGGCACTGTGATATCTGCCTAAATAGTGGTAGTGAGAAAATCTTCAGGGATAAGAAAAGACAGAGAAGAGAGTTTTAGAACAATATTTTATTTGACTTTGGAATGGGAAGATCTGTTTTAAGCCGTGGATCAAATGTCTGTTTATCTGCTTGTTTAAGCTCATGCAGAATTTGTAAAAAGACTATTAAATTCTGCGTGCCTCCCCTGGATCATGCCGTTTCTGCTCTTTTTCCATAGCCAGGAAGCCATTTGTCTAAGCTAGTATATACCTATGCATCTAACATATTTCTGTATATCCTAGAAAATTATGCTTTAAGTCATATTTTTCCTATGAATTAAATGTGCAGTTTGAACAGCTTGTTACCGTGTTTGAGTCCTCGCAGGTGCTTGATACTATCCTTTCATAGTTTGCAGATATCCACACGTCATGAAATACCTTCTTTCATCTCACGTATCTGTGTTGCTCACCACTTTTCTTCTTCATCATCTGGCCAAATCCTACCCATAAATTCAAGTTCAAGCTCTGTCACATTCACAAAGACTATTTTGATCATAGGCCCTGGCAAGACCGACCTAACTCTTCCTCTGTTCTCTCATAGCATAGCATCTATTACCAATGTCATTGGCAGGCTTAATCTCTTAGGTCAGTGACTGGGTCTTACACTCTTGCACTCTCCTCATGGTATCTTAAGAATACTGGTTATTCAAAATGTCTGAAAAGAAATTCTTATGGAAGATATGGATGATTTAGGGTAGTCACCTTTTAAGACTACACAGAGATT
This sequence comes from Muscardinus avellanarius, assembly GCF_963383645.1. Taxonomy (NCBI): domain Eukaryota; kingdom Metazoa; phylum Chordata; class Mammalia; order Rodentia; family Gliridae; genus Muscardinus; species Muscardinus avellanarius. The sequence goes on from NC_137786.1 coordinate 39,468,398, forward strand.
TTTCTCTTCAGTCTTTTTTCTTCAGATAATGAAGAGTTGACTAAATTGTTCCAATGTGTGGAACTACAATAAACACTTCTAAATATTGATTGATAGCTCACAAATTAAATACTATCCTGAAGGCACACTTAAGCAATATCATTCTTTGAGCAACTTCTGTCTTTATAATTTTTATGGAGCTACACTAGAAACTTATTAGCAAGAAGCCTTTGTTATTTACCTTCTGTTTAAAAATAGAGGTGTTGAAATATCTTTTCTTCTTTGAAACAAACCATTATTTGCATAAAAATTCTATTTTTATCTAGAAAATTTGGGTGATGTCAGGATTCAAATACATCTATCCCTCATGAGCAGAGAGTTAAAAACCTTTGTCATAATGAGTACTTGGATGTTGTGTGATATTGTTGTGAGTAACGAAGAGAGTGTAGGTTTTCAGTTAGATTTCTGTTGCTGTGATAAAATAGCTGAGATAAATAACCTAAAAGAGCAAAGAGCTATTTTGGCTCATGGTTTCAGAGTTCTCAGACCATGATCATTTGGCTTTGTTCTTTCTGTGCCCTGTGGTGAGGCCGACCATCACAGCAGAAGTTCATGGTGGAGGAAAGGTGCTCATCTAAAGATGGTCAAGAAGCAGGGGGGGGGGGCGGTTGGCAAGAAAGGGGCCAAGGACAATCTGTATCCTTCAAGGGCACACCCCTAGTGAACTCACTTTTTTCTACCAGTCCTTGCCTCTTCAAAGTTCTACCTGCTTACAACAGTGTTTATAAGCCAGGAACCAAGTCTTTTACAGGTGAACCTTTGAGGGTCATTAAAATCCAAACTACAATTGTAGTTGGAAAACATTTTTGACTTGTCTCTAAATCTAGTGTTCTGAGAATTCAAAATTTTAAATACTTTTTAAAGAATACAAATTATAACTAAAGAAGAGAGTTATGACAAGTTGTACAATAGCATAGCCTAGCACTGTGGAAAACACATTGTGTATAAGTTGCAAAGCAGTTTATATTTATCAAGTGCCCATCCCTCTTTCAGGCATACGCTGGTGGAATGAAGTTGGTCTCTTGTCTTCCTCACCATAAATTCATGAGCTGTTTCCAGAGTCCATTTTTACAAATCAAGAAACTGAGGATTAGAAAGACGGTGTAGTGTTTGTCTAAGATCACACACCTGATAAGTCATGGAGCCAAGATAGAAAGGTAAGTGCATTGAACTCCAAAATCAGCACTTTTTTTCTTATCATTTTGCCTTTTATAAGATTGATTAATTAAAATTTAATACTATTGGTTACCAAAATCTCAAAAATAGACTTTAGAAGTGGTACAGTTATTAAAGGGAATCTTGGAAATATACTCTAAAATACTTTTCTCATTTGTCTTCTGAAAAAGCAGAGTCTGTTGTTTTGCAGAAGTTGTTGGCTTTTTTAGTAGCATGACATTTCCATGTCATATTTAGTGTGTTCTCCTTTTGACCTCTGCATCTTTGCCCATTGTATTTTTGCTCAACTTGCCTTTCTCCCTTTTGGAACACAATTTTCTTGTAATGGATTTCCTTTTAGGGTTGAAATTCAGTTCAACAGGAATGAGACTCGTGGAGCTGCAAAAAACCTTAAGGCAAAATTCAACCCCACGCCATCATTTGGCTGATGAGTAAAAAGCTGACATGCAGTGAAGTGACAGGACTCATCTCATTTCTGAGAGGAGCTCAGGTCTCCTCATTCTCAACACAGTGGAATTCTGTGGCATACTGCTTAAATCAAGACATTATGGAGTTGACAGCGATTTATTATTATTTTTAAATTTTATTTTGGAATTTAGTGACCTGGCTGATCTGGAGCCCTCATTATTAATTCACTATTTGAAAAAGTATCTTAATATGAAAGGCACAGAAAACTGAAAAAAAATGACATTTGTTGCAGAAGCATGAATATTATTGTAGTTCAAAATTGGCTTCAGGCTACTTTTTAAACTCTACTTTTCCCGTTTCCCCTGTCATTCTGGAACTTGCTATGTATTTCATGTCTCCATAATTTAACCCCTTGTGCTCCTTTATTTGGAATTTTTTTTTTTGGTGTCTTGATGGTCTGGAAGAGTCCTACATGCTCTCCCTTTTACCTTTCTTAACCTTAGCCACCTTACCTTGCCTTGGAGTAATACATTTTATTTCTCTGCTTTGTCATAGTAATTTTCCTGTGCTTTTATTATAGTACTTATCTATCTTTTACTGCCATTATTTCTTATGTTTCTTTCTCCAGACCAGAAGATACTTGAGGGTAAAGATTTTATCTTCATCATCTTGTTATAGGGCCATAAATATTTCCCTAGTTCATGTCTACCTACAGAAAGATTTCATCTGGAAGATGCTGTTACATAGCTATGGAAAGCTTTATTGGGTAAATTCTTCCAGAGGGTCTGTGAATGGAGTAAAGAGGGAAAGGTGCCTAGAAAAGAGAGGAAGAAGAGCATACAAAGAAGAAAGGGAGATTTTCTGCTGCAACATGGTGGACTTGCTGCAACATGGGAACCTGAAACTGCACTGTAATAGGCTGGAAGTCTCTGACCACAGCTTGGTGGGGCAATTCTTTCCTTTTAGAAAAGGCTTTCTCGTCCTTTTTCTCTCTACTCTGTTTTATTTTGCTATATAACTACCTGGCAATCTTAGTATCACTCATAACAAGCATAGAGTGAGGGGCTAGAAATATAATATGTTTGGATAACTTACTGTTATCAAATTATCATCTTTAAAGTCAACGCCCTAAAAAGTCTCCAAATTAGATTCATAAGTAAGAACATATGATTAAATAAAATCCTAAAATATTTGCTGTCATTCTTACAAACTGGATTTTGCCTGGTCATATAAAATTTAAAGCTAATGCTTTATTTTCAGTGGTTTGTTGCTTACTTTTTCATATAATAGTTATATTTAAATGTCCCTGTTTCAGCATTCTCACTTCTGGAATCCAAAACAACTGACCACACAACTTAGAGGAAGGAAGATTTATATGCTGACTGTTTTGGAGACTTCGGGGTTGAGTTCAATTAGGGTGGTTATATCTGTGGAGCTCAGAGCAGGGCAGCAGGAGGCAGAGAGGGAGAGAGCAAGTGGTCTGCTCTGGTGTGCTGGAGGCTAAATGCAAAAGTAAGAACAGGGGAAGGAGAGACCTTATATAATCTCCAAGGCCACAGCCTCATTGAACTTTCTCAGGAAACAAGCCCCACCTCCAACATGGCCACCTTATTTCTCAGAGGGCTAAAGGATGTTCTATATTCAAGCCATGACCATCTCCAGTCATAGTCTCTTGCCTGATTGTCATAGTGGCTACTATTAATTTAGCCATCTGTTGATTCAAGAATAAGCTTCCAATCATACCCTATAATTTGATTTAAAAATAAGTTAGTTGCCACTATAAATTACTGACTTTTATATTGCTATAATGTTGATAGAATTTAGGCTTAATAGAGTACACATATATTCATATAATAAATCTATAATGAATAGTATGTAACTGGTCATATGTATAGAAATAATTCATTAGTACTTTTATTTATTAGTACTTTTATTTTTTCTCTTCACAAAAAATAAGAATTTTAGAAAAATCAAACTTCAGTTGTAAGGTATTCAATTCAATATAATTTATTTGTTTAGCCAGACAAATTCTCATCAGTACACTCCTCAAAGATAAGCTTGATTAATAACACAATGAGCTCCCAGAGGTGGTGTCTTCTGGTCCATATATAGAGTTATACAGTGCACAGCTGCTTGTGATTAATCATGGTTTATAATGGCAACTGAATGTATTCTGTACTCTTAAAAGGACAAAATTGCAATAATTTTTGGTATATATGATCTGAGTAAACAAATTATGAATGTATGGAAACTGATATATCAGCATTAAGATTCATTAATGGGAAGCTTTTGCCTTTCCAAAATATAAAGACAGTGAAACTTTTCTAAGTATGTTTATATTGGGGTTGACAAACCTCATTTATGTAACAAATTATAGTTGCATAATCTCTGACTGAAATGATGCTTAGGTGGTATAAATGATCTGCTTCCTAAGAGATACCCAAATTGTGCAGAAGGCAGGAGTTCGTGTCCCAGAATTCAGAATTCTTTATATGGAATTTTTAATAGGTGTGCTATTTTTTTTGCCATTTCAGCAAGTCCAAAAAATGATCTGACATTTATATATCTCTGATGGAGAATAGATTATCATGCAGTGAGTTTTGTTTAACTCTATTTTTACTCCCAGAGTCCAAGATTTTATGTGTTTGTACATTTCTCTGTAAACAGGTCCACAAATATTTTCATTAATATACTACACCTATGGTATTCCTTTCTTTTTCATTTTTTTTTCCCCAAAGGTGAAGTATTTCTCTGATAAATGGTCACCTTTCATTCAGGGAAACTGCAGATAGTATAGCCAGTTAAATGTTTCACAAGCTCATTATGAACCTTCCCAATTCTTCTGGGTTGTTGTTACAATACTTTACTATAAACCCCCTGTCTTGTGAAAAGATTTTGTGAATACTTTAAAAATGGAAGAATAGAAACAGATTCCTGCTGATATCTGAAAATGTGTTTCCAAATGTCTCTAGTTTAACAGTTATAGTTCTTCTTCTAGACACTTTAAAAAATTTTATTAGTGCATTTTAGTCATACATCATAATGAAATACAAGATGGCAGAGGCATACATGTACACTTCATCCAGCTAGCCAATTACCCTGTTACTGCCCCATCCCCTACTTCCTCCCTCCTTCTCATGTTTGGCTTAGTTATTGACTTTGCTATGTTTGTGAATGTATATCATGTACATTAGGGAATTTCCTTATTCCCTCTTCCCATCCCCCTCAGTTAGGTCACCTTATTTGCTCATCTATAGCACGTCTTTCTTTCTTCTCTCTTTCTTTCTTTCTTTCTTTCTTTCTTTCTTTCTTTCTTTCTTTCTTTCTTTCTTTCTTTCTTTCTTTGGTGGTACTGGGGTTCCTGGAAGCCCTCCTTCCTCCGGGCTACACTCCCAGACCTATTTTATATTTTTGAAACAGGGTCTCTTACGCCAGCGCGGCTGGCTTCGAACCTGCGCAATCCTCCTGTCTCCGCCTCCCAAGCGCGGGGATTACAAGCGTGCGCCACCACGCCCGGCACACCTCTTTCATTTTTTAAGTTCCTTCTGTGGCCATCTTCTCCCTTATTTCTATTGATTATAAAGTATTTTTTCAAATGTAAAGTGTAAAAATTTCACTAAAATATCACATAAGTCAAGAAAAACTGGTTCCTTAGGAAGACAAAACAGATGTAGTCTATCTATCTATCTATCTATCTATCTATCTATCTATCTATCTATCTATCATCTATCTATCTATCTATCATCTATCTATCTATCATCTATCTATCTATCTATCATCTATCTAATCACCCATCATCTATCTACTTATAATCTGTCTAATCTTAGTTTGGGTTGCTGTTGAAACCACTAAGAAACATGACTGAAAACATGTTAAGCAGAATAAGATGAACTGGGCACAGTTGCCACAGGCAATCCTATAGGAAGCTCTGGAATGGCTTTTGAGAGGTTTTGTGTCTTGAGGCAAGGGTCCAGTCTTATACATCTGTATGTACCTGTTATTACACACAGGCCTCTCTTGGGGAGAAGCTGACTTTGGGTCAGCCTACTTTCTTTGGCCAATGCCTTTTTCCAGGAGAAAAATGAATCTGAGAGCTATTGATAATTCTCCCAGCTAGAGAACACGTTAGTGGTTTGATCTTGAAGAGGAAATCTAGGCAGTGCATAAATAGTAAATTTTTGGTATAACATTTGTAATTAGAGTTGTGCATGGTGATTAACTTGAGTGTTATAATATTAAAATATTTAAGTAAGCTATTGTTTTTAATTGGTGGATGACATCCAAATTATTCTACTGAATATCTTTATCTTTATATATCTTTAGAAAAGCCAGCCTCTAATTTCCCACTGAGACCCTAGGGAAGTTGTAGTCAAGATTATCATTAGCTTTAATGAGAATAATTTGTACAGAATCCCATGTGTTAGTAAAAGAATAAAAACTTCTCCACATGCTAAGCTTTGAACATCACTTTCATTATCACAACCTTTAAATTATTACAAAACTGTTTAGTTTGTAGAGTCTACATGAAGGGTATAAAGCATTTCATATTTTTGTTTCATTCATAATAGATTTTAAAATATCTTAGTCTAAAGCATGAATGTTTTAAAATATTTATATTAATTTGGGTTAAAATGTAAGTAAGGAATAATTACAATAATAAAGTAACTAAGAAATCTGAATTATAAAGATAAAATGGATCTGTTTTGAAACTGATCAGAGTAAAGAGGAGAATATTTGTTGAGTGATAAAAATGTTAATATTTATCGATAGAGTTAATTCTATGGGAAAAATAAAACTGAGGGTTGGGTGAGCATAAAAGGATGGTAAAGTTGTATGAATGAATTAAACACATGAAATTTACTAGTTGAGTGAGCAGGTCAATTTTTATTTAACACTAAGATCAATTGGCATTTGGAATAAGGTTTGCTGGCAGATGGTATTGTTATTAGTGCCATTTCAGTGAATTAACAAGTAATTGACAGATGTACTCAAGTTCCCCAGCAATTATTTAGATAAAAATTTTTATGATTATTTCCTAAAATAAACATCAAGATTTAGCAATTGTAATTATAGTAGATTCTTTATATAAATTATAGTAAATAAATTAATATTTTTAATTTGAGGATACTGGTAATGTTTTAACTGTACAATGAACTCAATTTTGTGATTCATTTGACCTACAAAACATTCAACTGATTTTGGTTTGTATGGATATTGTTTCTTAGTCCATCAAAATGATGGCCCTAAAAATGAATACTTTATAGAAATATTAGTTTTATATGGTAAGAAACCTAGCTCCGTAACACAGTAGATAGAGAGAAATGATGAAATTGTTGCATCCTTCCTAAACTTTTGATTTAGTCTATGGTCACTGCCCTCGTAGGATTTTGTACTAATCTATTTAAATTACTATACTGCTTAAGCTCAAGATATAAAATTTGATCTATTTTATGTATCTTAGAGAAAAATTATGCCTAGTTTATACATTACCTGCATTCCTAGGTCTGTAAACTCTAGCTTTATATATTGATAACAGTGATCCTGATGAGAAGGTATAATTAATATAAAAAGAAAAATATTTTAAAACATTTTGGGAAAATTTTATTAAATTTTTCTGACAGAGCTCTCTATTGCTACACCTACAAAAGACATAAACATTGAACAAAATGTAATAACTATAAAAATATTAACAAAAGTACCAAATAGCATAATTAGATATTCTCCATTCTCTATCAAATTTAAATTTATGTAAAAAAGAGTGAAAGAGTACACCATTCTAAGAAATACTTATAAAAAACTTTTCAGACTTAAAACAATTGAATTCTAAGATTGGATAAAAAAAAAACTCTAGAAAGATGAATGTAGAACTAGATGCATTCTGTAATTCTAGAACATAAGGATAAAAGTGATATGAAGACACTTGAGAAAAATAACATTATTTACAATGAAACATAATTGGATAGATATCTGATTTTATCATTAGTAACAATAAGTAAAAGAAATACTATTTTAAATTGTTTGGAAATAAAATTTTATATCTTGTTAAGCTATTATTCAAAAGGAAGGTTTAAAGATATTAAATATTTGCCGGGCGTGGTGGCACACGCTTGTAATCCCCGCACTTGGGAGGCGGAGACAGGAGGATCGTGCAGGTTCGAAGCCTGCCACACTGGCTTAAGAGACCCTGTTTCTAAATAAAAAGTATAAAATAGGTCTGGGAGTGTAGCATGGAGGTAGAAGGATTTTCAGGAACCCCAGTACCACCACCAAAAAAAAAAAAAGAGAGAAATTCATAAACAAAAAGCAAAGATAAACTGTTGCCTGTATTATCCTAATGGATAAACATACTAATGATGTACTTTAGCAAGAAGAAAATTGACTAAAATGTGTTGAAAGAAAGAATAGTTGTTCAAAGCAATGATAAAAATTTTAACATACTGAAATTACTAAAAATGCTAATAATAAATATTCCTGAAGTCTTGAGAACAAAGTATATGATTTTAAACACCAAAATAATAATTATAATGACAAGGGAATGTACCTGAAGAAAATACAATTTGTTACATATTCTTAAGTATTTTGAAGGAAGATATTGATATTAATCAGCTTTAAACTTTATTAGAAAGAAATAAGGGTAAGCATATGTTAAAAATATAAAGAGAAGAAAGCCAGTAAACTAGAGGAAATGTGTTATTTAATTTCCAAAGTAGGAAAGAAAATTTCTTGTCAACAAATGAATGAAGAAAAGAAGGAAGGAAGGAAGGAAAGAAAAGAAAGGCTACTATGAAGAGCATAGCAAATTAGAAAGCAAAATTAAATACAGAAATAAATTCAACTATATTTGTAATCAGAATAACTAATCAATTAGTCATCCCTATTAAAAAGACTAACATAATTGATTAAAAAAACAAATGTATGTGCTGTTTGAAAATAATATCTTACAAAAGAAAAGGTAAAAATTAGAGAATGATAAAAGTTATTTTACTAAAAGATGTAAGGAATATTTTCAGCAATACATAATTTTATGACAAAGAAGAATTATACATTGATTAAATTCAAAATAATATATTTTCCCAGAATATGTAAAAGTTCTAAATCAGTATGTATCAAGTAGAAATTAAGAAATATGTGATCATCTTTAGGAATTATAGTAAACTGAAAGTACATACATTTTAAGTGTAAAAACACAAATATGCCTACTACTCAGAACAAATGCAGATGCTGATAAACGTAGAAACTGATAGAAGTAGCAGGCAAATAATTATAAATTTCTTAAAATGAACATTATTTAAAACTGAGTGGCTTGGGGAGTATAAGTTGGCATAGCCATTGTTTAGAACAAGCTGGTAACATCTAGTTGAAGGCATACAAAAAGTATGAAGTAATCCTGCATTGGGATCAGTGGTGCACACTTGTAATTGTAAGGAAGAAGCTGAGACAGAAGGACTGCAGTTTTGAGGACAGCCTCTGTAACTTTGAGAGATCCTGTTTCAAAAGAAAAAAAATAAAAAGAGCAATAGCATGGTTTTACAGGTAGACTGCCACTGGGTTCGATCCTCAGTAACAAAAAAAGTATGTCTTAAAAACTCTGCTTTTAGTTATATCATTAGGTAAGTTAATGCATGTGTGCACAATAGTATATGTACAAGAATTTTCACAGATACACTGCTTTAGTAGTAAAACCTGGAAACAACCCAAGGGCCATATGATAGAATGCTATCTAGCCGTTAAAAATACATGAGGCAGATTTTTATGTACAATGTGCTTAGAATTAAAATACATTTGCAAGGTCAAAATAAGTATTAGAAAAATGTAGTCTTATACCTATTTTTATTTAAAAATACTAAGCACTGTGAGATATTTAAATATACTGACAAAATAATAAAGATCTAATGTAATGGTTAATTCTAAAGGAAGAATGGAAATGGAGAAACAAGTCGACATTAAAAAGTGTTGGTTCTTTTTCTTTCAAAAAGAGAGATAAATAAACGGGGGCAGGGGGGGAGAGGGCACCAAATATAGTGTAAATGTATACTATTTATGTTCAATAAAAAAGGAGAGATAATATATTAAACAAGTAGATTAGAGCACCTACATTTGTTCTGGATAGGAGATATATTTATGTTTTTATATTTGAAGTATATGTATAGTCAGTTCAATTCCATAAATATTTATTCCACATCAATGCTTTTAAAAGAGCCGTACTAAGTATAAGATTGCATAAGTATATTAAGTATATCAACCTTCCAGGAAACTTGTGGTGATGATAAAATATATTAAAAAGTAGTATTTACATCTTATATTTATTTTTCATTGCCATGTTCAGAAATCAGTGTGATGTAAGCCATTATGGTATTTACTCATCTGCTACATGTCAGACATTAAGATGGTTTCTGCAAATTGCAAAAGTATTAGCCTCATTGAATAAAGCTTTGTCTACCCAATGATATAGACACCTAATTTTCAAAAATCAGAAAATTGAACTAAAATATCTGAATGGAAAAGGAGATATATGAAGATGGCTGCACACATATACCTATAACTCAAATTTTCTTTTATAACAGAGAAACAGGATTAAAAATTTGAAGCTTCCTCTGAACTCCAAGTTACAGTGTACTGTCAGATCAACAAGCTGAAATTTTCAAGGTGTCTGTGAACCTGCTGGATGAGTAATCTTCACCATGCATTTGAAATGACCAGGTGGCTGGAGACTAAGGAGGATTTTATGGGAGAGGCTTGTTTGGAAAACAATCTTGAGTTCTCAGTCATGTTTCTACCTAAGGAGAAGGAAGAAGCCTTTGGTCCTCTTCCTTAGATCTAGTGAGAAGTTCTCAAGAGGCTGTTTGAAGAGATTGATGTGAGCTCTCTACAGCTGTGGGACGTCAGGGATAAGTTTCTGATTCATGCTAATGATTTTTGAGACAAATAGATTATGGTGGGCAGTTATGTTTGCCTCGGTGACTCCATTTCTTCCAGTAAAATACAGGGAAATCACATGGCATATCCTCCTTTCCCCTTCCTCCTATAACAAGTTGGCTCAGGAACTCGATATGAGGATGACATGGGAGAAACTAGAAAGAATCAGGGTTGCTGATTATTCCCTAGCCACTGTTCCAGCTTTGAAAAGCCTACAGACTTCTTTAACATGAGGGAGTGATAAACTATCTTGCTATCTTTGGCCTGCTGTGGTGGCACATGCTTGTAATCCCAGTTCTTGGGAGGCTGAGACAGGAGGATTGCCTGTCAGTTACTTAATGAGGCCCTTTGCAACTCAGTGAGACCTGGGGATGTAGCTTGGAGGTAGAATGCCCCTGGGTTCCACCCCAAGTACTGCAAAAACAAATACAAAAATAAAAACCAAACCAAACAAAAAACTATCCTGCTATTTTTGAAAATATTATTAATTGGGCTTTCCTGTTATTGTCAGCTGAAACTAATCTCCATTTAAACTTTTTCTTATTTAACCTTTATAACTTGAGAGGACCAGAGAGAGGAATAAATTTACAATTAATGTGAAGCAATGAGGAAGAACATTAGCATAAAATTTCAGAAAGTAAAAGGAGATAGACATTGTTGCCAGAATAGAAATATCTTCAAGTATTTACCAATATATTTGGCCTGTAATTCTTACCTTGCTTAATGGTCATACCTCTGACTTTAAAGACCCCTTGCTTCAAGGAAATACAAACCAGAGAATAAGCATCTAACATCTCAATGTTTAGCTCAACAGCCCTCAATATAGGTTTTAGCTATATAAAAAAGTCATTTGTCAGGATTTTTGGAAAGAAACTGGCTTTCCTGCATAAGACCCATCAAGGGGAAGGGACACAGGTAGGTGATAGCACTCTTCAGATGAGTTAGTGATTTTGGATTCAGCAAGGCTTGTGCCCTGTTTCCTATCTGTAAGCCTTGGAAGATCCAAGGGTAGATAGGGATGGTTGACTAGAAAATCATGGACAGAAATGTCTGGCAGCTCTGCTGGATTTTCTGTGCCTTCATAGTTACACGGAAAACTGAGAAAATTCCTCATGTTTCCCCAGATACCTGGGGAATCTTGTAGGGAGAGGATACAGTTATAGAGAAAGCTGTTGGATACTCCAACATCATGGTTGTTGCAAGAGGCTACCATGGAAGACAAACAAAGTTTGGAGGGACAACAAAAATTTAAGACTATAAAGTACTGTATATTTCAGTCATGAATTATGACCAAGAAGTTAGCAGCTATATGACCAGTTTCTTCACAATTGACTAGATTAATGTTTTTTCATACACAGACTATGCAGTTGAAATGAAAATTAGAAATTCTTATACACACATACATGGCAATTCTTGTCAGTCTTTTGATGCATTTTAATTATACATGAGAATGAGGTTCGGAGTGACAAATACATACGTGCACACAATATTTTTATGTTTCCCTCTAGTTCCCACCCCACTCCCCCTCTCATCATAGATAATCTTTATTCATCAATACAAGTAATTTTATATATGAACAAAATTATTAGAATAGTTTTCATTATCAAATCTCCCTTTTCTCCTTTCTATCTCCCTTACCTAATTTTCCTCCACCACTCCACTAGTCTCTCCTTCATTGACTTTAACATTTGCAGGAATAAAGCAAGGATCTCCAATTGAATATGAAGATTTCAAACAAATATGTACAGTTAATGGAATGAGATATGGAAGCCTAATGATCTCCTAAGGAAACCATATAATAAGTTTTGAATAAAGGTTTTGGATAAAGACTTTATCTGGATAAAGTCTCCTTGTTTATCCTTGTACCTTACTCATACTCAATAGGTACCTATCGAATCAATTGGCTAAATAAAAGATGGATGGTTGGAGGGACAGATAAAAGAGAAAAGGGAGAGTTTTTCATGAATGACAGAGCTGTAACAGGGATGACTAAGGATTCTGATTCTGGACTATCAGAAGGTAGGTCACCCTAATGACCACAGAATCTGCCCCTGACATTTATTTTCCCTCAGACTGAAGTCAACTTGTGTCCAAGCCCAGAGGATATCTGCAGAACTGTGAAGGAAGGCTGAAAAAGCCTTTTCATTAAAAGCCAAGTAACCTTGAAACATAAGCAGCAATAATTATAAACACTCTCATTTAAGAGGAAAATCTTGCCCCACTGAACAACAAACCATGTTGAAATTCTAAGAGATGACTGCTGCAGCAGTCAGTTTATTCTTGACTCCTTGAGACATATCTCCTGGAGTCCACAGTACCATGTAGGGACAATATTTACCATTTGAAGGATATATGATTACAGCATGCCTTGACAAGTATAAAAAAATAGCTGATATTATTTGAATTTTCCTACTAATGTGATTTAATTACCATGTCATGACCAAGGTAATATCTTGCAAAAACCTGAGAATAAGTACTTCTTTAACCTTTTTACCCCAGATACCTTTCTGATTCACCCAGTTCTAGCTTTGTTTAATTAATAACACTTAGGTCATGCTAACTAGACACCCTAGGTTAAAGAAAATTGCACTGCCTTTTATGTATATTGGTGCAGCTTCTGGGAGATGCAGAATGCCAAGGCTAATGCTGACCTCAAGTAATTGCTCTCCATAAAAAATGAGTTAACACACATAAAATCTGTATTCCTGGATCAATGTTAGACATTATAATTTTACCTAACTAACTTCTTCAGACATTGATTGAGGTCCCTCCTAGTAATAATTGGAAAGTCAAAGATGATAACAACTTAGTCACTGCCCTTGGGAGTTAAGCATTTATTTATAAGAGTAGGTTATTTTTCTCTTGGTAATTGTAATGCATACTGACCCATCTTAAATCTCTTATATACTGGCTAAGCAGAAAATTTAGGAAATGTTTTAAAACTATCTCAAAATTAGAAAAGATTTTAATGGACTCTGATGTATACTATAATATAAGCAAGCTTATAGATTTTGGAGCACCAATCAGAAAGGCTATATTTTTATTTTTATAGCAACTGATATAAAACTGGATCCATCTCGGTGAAAGTAGGTTGGTATGGGACCTTTTTTTAAAAAATAGAAGTGTCCTGACTAATCTGTTATGACAGCAAAAGATCTGTAGACAAGAGTGTTACTCACCAAGATTTGTGAAAATGAAGACAAGTAATGACAGATTTGCCTTTCTTATAATGGCTAAGATAAATCCATCATTCAGTTAGAACTGCAAAGAGATTTCATTTAGATTTTAACTTTTTGATATATAATTCACAAAAGGAATTTGTCTCACTTTGGAAATAACACTTCAAATATCAGACAACAGAATAAATGGCTTTTACACTAGAAAACATTTGATAATTTTCTGACAATGTACTCTGTCCTGAAAAAAAAGAGAAGCAAAAGAACAAATAAATTTTATTTTATAGTTTTATTCAACAATACTTATATTTGTTTGTTTGGAAATAGTTATATTGTCACTGGTAACTTTGACAATAATGTACTGTAAGAAATTTAATGCTTGTTTTTATTTTTTTATTTTTTATTTTTTGGTGGTACTGGGAATGGAACCCAGGGGCCTTCTACCTCTGGGCTATACTCCCAGACCTATTTTATATTTCATTTGAAAACAGGGTCTCTTAAGTAAGCTGACCCTGACTTTGAATTTGCGTGATTCTCCTGTCTCAGCTTCCCAAGCGCAGGGATTACAAGTATGCACCACCACGCCCGGCTTAATTCTCCTTTTAAAAGTTATATTATATTCCATTTGCTTCATTAATCTTTCCTGGGACCGCTAGTTCAACACTAAAATTTTTAAGTTGGTGGTAAATTGATGTATCTCTTCCAAGAACCCGTAAGTGTTAGACTGGGTGTTAAGAGAGCAGAGTTGCTTCACCCTGTAATGGCTACTTGTAGCTTTCTTATTGTGCATTAGTTTTTGAAAAGGCATTCATATAGAATGAGCAAGTTCTTGTTGGCCTCATAGGATCAGAAGAACCAACTATTGAAGAGGCTGGAGAGGAGGAGGGAAGAGATGATTGATGTAAATGAGTTATATTTGCTATCATGAGTTAGGTTTGAGTTAACACAGTGGAATGCTTTAAGGATAGATTGTCTGCATTCCCTCTCAACTCTGTGCTCAGTGATATCACGTAGGTAGCTGTGAATAGACCATAGGAGGTGTGTTTATACCACAAAAAAATAAGTGCCTGCTAAAAATCCTTCCAGTTGTTAAATGCTTGCTTACCAGATCACTATTCATTACTTTCATGAAGCAAGAGCACTGTGACTGGTTTTCTTTTTGTTCAGTGCTGTATTTGTGAGTGTGTTCAGTTTTTATGCATAGTTGCAGATCATTCATTCTCATGGCTGCATGGTATTTCTTTATGTACTTATTTATTCTATTACTAATGAAAATATAACTGAGAAGTTTTTATTAATAAGGAATGTTTCCTTCCTTTGCACTGACATCTTAAATTAAGACTTTTGAATAAAATAGGCCTTGGAAGTTGGGAAAAATCTCTTAAAAGAATTTTCATGAAAATATTCACTATTATAAGTTGATCACCTTTGTTCAACTAGTGTGTGTGTGTGTGTGTGTGTGTGTGTGTGTGTGGTGTGTGAGAGAGACAGAGAGAGAGAGAGAGAGAGAGAGAGAGAGAGAGAGAGAGAGAGAGAGAGAGAGAGGAAGAAACTGGGAATTGAACCCAAAGGTGTTCTACCTCTGAGCCATACTCTCAACTCAGTTTTTATTTTGAAACAGGATCTTGCCAGGTTGCTGAGGGTCTTACTACATTGCTGACGCTGTCCTTGGACCTGTTATTCTCCTGTCTTAACCTCTCAAGTACTGAGATTACAGGAATGTGCCACCATGGCTATGTTCAACTTTATATACAACACATTTTATTTTACACAGAATATTATCTAAAAGAAAGGGGGTAAAACATCACATCTCTGATGCCCCTTTCTGTTCCCCCCAACCTAGCTAAGTTAAGGGCACAATGAGAACAGTGTGGGCTGGCAAGTCCAGATACATATTCTCTTGAAGGACCTTGGCTTTCTCCTATGTACAACTGAAACTAAGGCAAGTTAGTATCATCTACAGAAAGCTACCTTTTTGTATGGACAGCAAGACATTGAAATACTGGTCATACAAGCAAATTAAAAAAAGCTGAGGCCAACAATATTATTGCTTCTACAGCCTAATATTCACAACCCCTTTCTCAGTAGGGACTGGTGGAAAGGTTTGGTGTAACTTGTTCAGCCAGCAACCACTGGAAGAAACACTGTGAGGGAGATGAGCACTGCTCTGCAAAGCACTGGGAGGAACAAAGGTGCTGTCAGGCTGTCATCACTGAACTCTTCTTAAGCAGTCACTGACCTCTTGTAAGCTTTTCCCCATAAACCACAGGTCTCATCTCCAGCACAACTGGGCTGTGTACATGGCACACATACAACGAGTATAAATTTGAACTATTACTAGAAACCTACACATTTATACTGGTTGCATTTGTAAAACTTTGGAGCATGTTTATAAATTTGAATTGTCTTTTGAAGTCTCTGAGTGGAATAGGTAATATGGAAGTCATCTTTTGCTGAACTGTCTAGGAAATGTTAAAAATTTAGGAACTCAGTAAATAAGCAAGTTATGAATTTATATACAGGGAATCAGTTTGGGAAATATCATCTTTGTCCCACCATCAATAACCACAAATAACAAAGACTAGCAATTTCTTAGGTCAAATAGAAAGTCTCTCAGACACTATTCTCTGAGTGTGTCCAGTCCACTCTAACCACCTGTCAAAAGGTTGTGCAAGTCATGAGTTTAAGGATAGAAAAAACAATCCAATTTTTAGGGACTTTAGATCCCCAGTCATCTCCTCTCCCACAGGAATCCTGACATGAACTACTGTGATAGCTGCAGAAAAAGAGATGTAGGAGAATTCCCAATGATGAATATAATGAACCTCATAGTGTGATATTCCTTTCACAAATATTTAATTAGCAATCACTATAACTGGGTAATTATTATTTAACTAATCCACAAAACTTAAACATCATGAATCAGAAATTAAGGTAAAATGTCACTTCACATTGTAAAAGCCTACACTGTGCAAGGAAGTCTACGTAGCTTAATATGGACAGAGGTTGGAGAGTGTACTTAAATGAAATAAAAGAAAAAAAAAGGAAAGAAAATTCAGATGTGAGAAAAGCCTCATGGCTATCTGTCAACTTAGGGGAAAAAGTCAGTTGGTGACATATGCCTTATACAAGCACAAAACTGACATACTGGAAAAGATAAGAATGATGAGAATCCTCACACTCTGCTCATCTTCCGGAAGTCCATTTCACATAAACTGAACAAATGACAATTTTTTTTTATCCTGGCCTTACATTTTCATGCCCCGGAGGGCATAGGGAGCAATTATAGTAACTAACTGTTTAGGCCTAATTTGAAACAGCAAGAATAATTTTGTCTATGAAATGCAAGTGACAGTAATCTTTGGAAAAGCAGATCCTATCATTTTAGAATTCGGAGTATCTTGGGAATGATACTTGTCATTAGACAAGTATTCTAGACCTGTAGAAAGATTTCAAACATTTCATGTGTGAAAATCTCAGAGGAAAGGTCAGAAATAAACAAAATAACAGCAAAAGTGCTAATAATAAAATATTGACAATGTACATCTCTAATTATTTTAATGAGAAAGAAAAGAAGGCTGGTAGTGAAGAAAATGAAATAACTATGAAGAAAATGTTATTAAGAGATCAGATTGTGAAAATGCATGTACCAAATATAAGAAAGAAGAAATAAATATAATAAAGAAGAAAGAAGGAAATATAAGGAAGACAGATAACTCTAACTATAAAAATTCAGCCAGGACCAGTAAGAATAGTGGAGGAAGGGCAACATCTATAATGAGGTGAAGTTTGCAAAATTCACTACTGACTGTAGAGTTTGATTCAATGGGAAATAAGCAGGGCTATTTTGAGTGTGAAGGAAAAACAGCACAGGTTAAAATATTTCCTGCATGGCTTTCTTGTACTTGGCTCTTTCTTTTTCTGTTAAACAGAGACATACCTAATATTAAAATAAAGTCTTTTTAGCTTCTAACATTTCCCCTGAATATAAATGTGTAAGATTCATAAAACTTTAAAACTAATTTTCCAATCTACCAATCCTGGAAATAGAGGAGTTCATGTAAAATATGTCAAAATGAATGTATTAAGAGCCTGCAATCTAACAAGGAAAGGTAAAAGGTGATCCCAGAATGCACATGTTAAAGTGAAAGGCAGAGGTTGCACTCACAAGAGAATTTTTCTTGCCTTCTGGAAATATTCCTCTAACTAGCTATGATATGGTTATTATGATATTCCATAAGATTAAAAGCTAAGAGCAGAAATGAGAAATGAGTTTGTTCAGCTTCTCTCTTTTAAAAGAGTATTGGAAATCTCTACTGGAGACAGGTACTAGTGTACTTATACACAAGAAGCCAGATCCAGACTTGTGGGATTTCAGGAACATCAAAAACTAAAGTTCCTGTAGAGTAAGATGTAAGAAAAATAGAATATTTGCATTGGTAGTGAAATAAGTAAGAAAAATAAGTAAGTAGCAATTTAATTGTTCCTGAAACAAAATCAGAACAGGTCACTCTCCTGCTTGCAAACCTTTATGGCTTCTCATTACACTTAGGAGTAATTTTCCCCCTGTCCACCTACTTCCTCCATCAAATTGGTTCCCTTTTATTCTCCATTTTCCCCTTTTGATAATACTTACTGCTTTTGTGTCTTTGTATTTTGAGATAATTGTAGATTCATATGCAGATATAAGAAATAATAGAGGAAGTTTACAAATATACATCCTCTTGACCCAATTCCCCCCATGTCAATATCTTACATAATTTTAGTACAGTAGTACAAGCAGGCAGTTGACATTGACATAATCCATAGCCCCCATTCAGATTTGAAAGTCAAGATACAGAACAGTTTCATCACAGTCTCTCTGCTATCTTCTTGGAATTGCACACCTCACTTCTCAGTCTGTATCCCTAATACCTGGCCACAGCAAATTTTGATTATTTACTTTTGTTACTCAAGAGTAATCTGTAAATGGAAACATGCAATATAAAAGCCATGGACAATAGCTTTCTTTCACATTAAAGAGTTCCCCTAAGATCCATCAAATTTGTCACATGCATTATGCATCTATAATTCATTCCTTTATGTTCCTGAGCAATATTCTAAGTATGAATCTACCACAATTTATTTTACCTATCACCAAAAGGTCATTTGGATTGTTTCCAGTTTGGGGGGTAACAAGTGAAGCAGCTATTGACACTCAGGTAAGATTTTGGTTGGAGGTCAGTTTATATTTCTCTTAAATGGATACCCAAGAGTTGCAATTGATGGGCTGTGTGGTAAACACATAGTTTGGATTGTTAAGACACTGTCAGGTTCTTTGCCAATGACTGAATTGTTTGTATTCCTGCCAACAATGGATGAGTGGCCTGTTTTCTTTGCATTCTTTCCAGAATTTGGCATTTTAATTATTTTTATTCATTTCTCATTTTAATTACCTACCTACTTATTTGTTTTTGAAAAGTGTTTTTAATTGAGCACATTTAATTATAATTATAAATAGTCTTCAAACTTTGTAAGAAACATTTAAAAACAAGTTTTTGAAAGGTACAATTAAATATACTATTTCATGTTTAACTTTAAAAAAATACAAGGTAAAATAGTTAAATAGAAACTTTCATGTTTAAGTAATATTTTCATGGATTAGCCATTGAAAATTTGATATATACTTGTTCCAACTCTTTTGATACCCTTACTATGATGTTAAATTTCATTATTGATTTTTTATAATGTTTTTCTGCAAAAGGCCCGTCTCCTTTGCTGATTCTTGCTCATCTCTTTCATCTTTAAGTAAGGGTAACTCCAGAGCTCAGTCTTTGTACTTATCTTCCATATCATACACCCCTTAGTTGATCTCATCAAATTATATTTGATCATTAACCTCATGCTGATAATTATTAAATGTATATTTCCAGCTACTATCTCCTCTAATTCCAGTCTTGTGAATTCAACCATCCATTGGACCCTATATTGGAATCCTTGATGAGCTCTCCTACTTAAAATGTTTAACACCAGATTTTCTCCCCTTCATAATATGTTAATTCTCTGGTCATTTCTTCACTAGTACTCTTTTCTCTTTTTTGTAAAGTTATTCAGATAAAAAAGAAAATGAGCATCTGCATTGTATTCTTACTTTTGCTTCCATCCATATCCAATTACCAAGGAGTCCTATAGGTTCTCCTTTCAAATACTTTCAATATCCAACCATGTTTCTGTCTACTTCCATTCTCAATCCACCACTGTCATTCTTTTATTAGCAAGACAACCTCTTAAGTAATCTGTCTGCTTATACCTTTTTTCATATAGCTTCCAGAGTCATGTTTTTGAATATAAATCACACTGTTTCACAATATTTTTAAAATTTCTTTTTTTGGACTGGGGTGATCTCTGCTTAGGGTACCACCAAGCTACACTTCTAATTGCAAAACTACTTGTAATGGACTAAACTGTGTAACCCCAAAATTCATATATTGTAGGAAATTTGCTAAATATGTATTTAGAGATAGTATCTTTAGTAGATAAAGTTAAATAAGGCATAGGGATGAGACCCTAATTTTATAGGACTTTACAATAAAAAGAGGGAAGAATTAGATCTTTCCCTTCCTCTCTTCTTGCCATGTAAGGGGACTGAGTTAATGTGGTCAATTGTAAGCTAGGAAGAGAGCTCTCATGGGGAACCAAATTGGTCAGCTCCAAAACTGTGAGAATATACATTTCTATTGTTTCAGGCATCCATCCTGTATGATTTTGTGATGACAGTCCAAGAACACAAATATTTTACCTCTTGTTATAAAGATATATATTTTTACCCTTTGGGTAAAGTCAACACAGATTATAATCCAATTATAATGTAAATTTTAGATGAATTATATATAAAAATAGAAGCATCAAGTCCTTTCACTTGGAGGCTACTTATATATTTTTATCCTGAGAACATGTATGTAATGGGTTATACTGGCTAGCTATGTAAAGGTTAAGATTTTTTCTTCTCTTAAAAATCACTTAGCAGTTTGCCCGTAATGCCTGTCACATTCTGATTTAATGTTTACTCAAAAATAAACCTGATTTCTCGCTCTTTTTCCTTTATAAACTTCTTTCTGGAATGTGAGAAAATTTTGTTTTAAATTATATTTCCCCAAGAGGATATACCTCATGAAAAACACAAATTGACTATGAAATGAAAACAAAATACTGGAAGAATTTTGAGTCGTTTTGATTGATTAGAAATGTTATTGACTCATACTACCATGGCAACTAGAACTTTGAGTAGAGAGAGATTTAGAAAACAGTAATAAACTAGCTGGGGATATTCAGAATTCTACTATTTCTTTTAACACTTAGATGTTTTGTGCTTATTTTTATAAGAGCCAATTTATTTTATTCATAAAATGAAGTTCAATTGAACTAGGGGCCTGTTGGCAATATCAGTCTTTATGTGTGCTTCATTATACAGTTTGTTAGATTTATTTCAGAACAAGGAGATTTGATAAAATTCGAAGTACTGGATCATAGCAATAAGAAGAGGGAATAAGAGAAAGAAGGGGAAGAAAGGGAAAAAAGAAGAAAAAAGAGATGAAATGATGATGAGGAGGAGGAGAATGACAAGGGGGAGGAAGGCTGATCTTGTTTCACTGAGTTCAGGACAATTACTTACTCCTTTACATGGGACAGAAACATGCTCTGCTTTTCCCCAAATCCTTATCATTCCCTGCTGTATATTAGTTGGTTTCTTCATCAACTTATGCTTCCTGTGTACATGTAAGGAAATTAGAGGATGTTGAGCAAACAAGTTAATGTAGACATATATGAAAAGAGCAAAAACAGCGATTAAAATAGTACTTTTCTACTCTTCTTTAGTAGAAAAGTAATGTCTCCATGCATGATGGACAAGGAAAGTGATGAAAAGCTTAAAAGCTTTTCATCAACAACAGGGGATTCCAGCTTTGTAATACGACAGGTACTCATTGGTGATAGAGTGAACACAGGATTTCACCACCTATGCCAACTTGGCCAGGGAAGCTTCAACAGAAGACAGACGACACATATGTAAAAGTTAGTTGAAGCTGGGGATGGTGGCGCACACTTGTAATTTCAGCATTTGGGAGGCTGAGACCTGAAGTTCGCGGTTCGCGGACAGCCTCAGCTACTTAGTGATGCCCTTTGCAACTCAGTGAGACCTGTTTCAAAATAAAGAATAAAAAATTGGGCAGGGGGTGTAGCTTGGAGGTCAAATGTCTCTGGGTTCCAGTCCCAAACCTGAAAAAAAAAATGTTAGTTGACAGATTCATAACCTTATGATAGATAAATATTAAAAAATAAAATCAAGGCTATTTTGTTAAATGTACCTCTATTGGTTAGATATTAACTTTCAATCTGGGTAAATATTTTTTAAAAAAATATAGATTTAAAATTTCTATTCTTTTAAACATTTATTTTACCATTTTGGAGGTGTTAAATAGAATTGTTCTCCTTTAAGTTCAAGCCTTCTAAATGTATCTAGTTCCTAAAACAGACAAAAAAAATCATCCCTGCAATATAAATTAGTTTTCTAGGCAATGTACGAAACCATGACACCTTGGTAGACTTCCATGTTATAGTCTAAATGAACATCTAATATTTTTGTTTGATTTGTGGCATAGTAAATAACTATGTATGTCACATTTTTAGGTATTAATAATTTATCTAAGCCGGGTATGGTGGTGCATGCTTATAATCCCAGTATTCGGGAGGCTGAGATAGGAGGATAACAGTTTGTTCATAGCCTCAACTACTACTTAATGAGGCCTTTTGAAACTCAGTGAGACCCTGTTTCAAAATAAAGAATAAAAAATAGGGCTGGGAGTGTAGCTCAGAGGTAGGATGCCCCTGGATTCCATCTGCAGTACTGCAAAAAAATAATAATAATAATTCAAATAATGTACATTATTTTGGACTTTTCACAAGTTCTGGTAAATGGACAAAAAGTAATAAGATAATTTTATTTTAACAATAAAACAAGTATTAGAAGGATTGAATCAGTGTTTTTGAGATTTGGGAAAAATTTTCTTTTTGTTGTTTTACCAAAAACCTGTTTCTTATAATAGTCTACCACTTGAAAAACTAAGATTGCTATTCTATAAAAAGTGCAATATGTTATTACTCAAGCAATTTGACTTCTCACATGTTTTTAAAATATCAAAAAAATTGCCACATCTCAACTTTAGAAGAAAACCTAGATTATCTTCTCAACTTAAAACATGATTGAACAACAATATAATTAGCTTCCAAATGATTTATACTTAGCTTTCTTTCAAAGAATAATAAATAAAACTTAACAAGCAAAAGCTATATTTATTTTTTAAAGCTTTCTTCATGAAAGAAGTCAAATTTGTCAATAATAGGAAATGTCACAATTGTCCAGATTTGCTAAAAGTAAATCTGCCTAGAGAAAAAAGTTTCAAAGAATAATAAAATAAAGTCTAATTTTTAGATTATAATGTACATTGGAAGGTTGATTGCTTATATATTGATAATCTTGCCCAATTCACTTAAAAACAAAATGAAATTATCATAGTTGGAAATGGATTGTGTTGCACATTCAGCCATTTGGGTTTCAGATACAGCGATCTCAGCAAATTCTCTTGCTTCACCCATTTCACTTAAATTCTATACAAATTCTATTTCCAGTCTTTTTCCTGAATGGCTTACTGAAAACTGTTTTAGCCTTGGTCTATTGGCACCCAGGCAGATGATTTCTACAACTATTTGTCAAAGAGAAAGGAGGAAAGATGGAGAAAACAGAATTCTAGCATTAAACCTATACATGTTTTTGAGTCTCATTCCCTGACTTTTGAAACATAACTTTAAATTATTCAATTGCTTTCTTGTTTCTCATACCCTTCAGCAATTTCAGAGAATGACATTATGATGCTTGTGATTTAGGTCTATTAATTTTAAGACATGTTAAGTAGTCAACATTTTGATTGTAGCAGATAATTATATGTTAGTAGCAATCTAACAAGCAATGGTACAGAGAGATGTGTTATGTTTTGAATGGTATCCTTTCCTTTAATTCACATTTTAAAATTTCAGAACTAAGAATGTAATGCAGTGGTCATAGATTTAAAGTCACCTTTTCTCATGTGGCATGGTGGTACCTAAAACCCTAATTCTAGTACCAGAACTGTCACATGTAAATGAAAACCTTGTGTATAGATATTTAAAATATTTTACATCTGGGTGTGGTGGTGCATGCCTATAATTCTAGTACTCAGGAGCCTGAGATAGATGGATTGTAGGTTTGAAGCTAGCCTTGGCAAAATAGTGAGACTCTCTGCAACTTTTTGAGAAACTGTTTTATAATAAAAAATAAAATAGGGCTGGGGATGTATCTCTAAGATAGAATGCCCCTGGTTTCCATCCCCAGTACCCCCCCCCCCACACACACACACAAGTCTTTGAATTTACGAGACTGGAAATTTCTTTGTACCTTATTGCCATATGACTACTTGGATTTGAAAAGTAACCATAGCATAAAGAATAGGAAAATAGCAGATAAAAGACATGTTACCAGTAAATACATACTTGACTAAAATTTATTATGAAATCTCAAATTCAAGATTTTGTAATATGTTACTGATATCCTAAGTTCAAAACATTGTAACACTACAAAGATCTTTACCACCTACTGAGAAAGTTTTGTAGTTTAAAATCTTAATAGCTAGGAATACCAAAACATATTTGATTAAATATTTCTAAGAAAAAACAAATTTAAATATAATAATTTAATACCTTTATGATTCATTTTTATTTTAATTTATACATTTATCTTGGAAAACCTAGAGATACATGATTTATAATATCCTATAAAATGATCTCAGAAAAGTTAACAGCCTTAGCTTTACTATTTTTAAAATTTATGTCAACACTGGGGAAAAAGTAACTTTCTTGTCATCAAAAATTGCTTCTAACCAAACATGGATTTACTTGCATAATTGAGAAAGAAGTCAGGAAATTAAAGAAACCAACAAAAGATATTGAATATAGAAAATATTTTTAATTTTTAAAACCATTAATAATAATAGACTTCCTTTAGACAAATTATTTCCAAATGTCATTCAGTATTTCTTTGTCCCTTCCAGTTCCTACAACTTCAGGCCACTTTGGAGTGGTATTCTTAATTTATCTTATTCTGTTTATTCTGTCATTTCAAAATGATGTTATTTGGGTGAATCTAGATTTTCTTAGAACTATTACTGCAGGCTTTATAGTTTTTAAGACTATCATGACTGAACAAGACAATAATTTTATAACTTCTGAAGTTACTGGATAATACCAGTCTTCACAAATTTATAAGGCATGCACAGTAGTTTATTTTCTAATGAAGAATAAACCATGCACAGTCAAGTATAAGATATTGAAAATAACCATTTTCAAAGTATATAAGATAAATTTAAAAGGTCACAGAACTTCTTATAACATTAATATTTGGCATTTGAATTATTTTTCCACTTAAGTCAGCTGGATAAAGATTACATTATTTAGATGAACAGAAATGCCTAAAACTTTTTCTTCAACTTAATTAATCAAGATAAGCTACTTAGAGTATGCTCATGTGCAGGGCCAAAAAAGCATCATAACAATAGCTCTTGACAATAATTTTTGATATTTGAACAAACTTATAGTTCTTGTCTTTCAACATTTAATGTCAAGTGGGGTGATATGGTATACAAACCTAAAAGTTAGCATTTAAGGATGATAAGTACTCAGCAGAAAGCAGAGAACACTCATACACTAAAGGCTATTCACTTTTAAAGCATACCTTAAAGTAAATAGCTACACCAGAATAAGATACTACAAAGGGATAGAGACTAGATATAGAAAACCCACAGAGTAAAAGAGAGCCAAAAGAAAAAAAAAACATGAAATAATGAGAAAGAAGAATAGCAAGGAAACAGTGAATCCCCACAATGCTACAACAGAATCTATCAATAGAGATACGTAGAGAATATCAGAAATGACAATTCAGAAGTTTAATACTTGAAGTAAAAAAAATGAAACAACAAATCAACAAAGAATCTGATTCTGAACAGGAATAAAAAAGAAGCTCTGAAGAAAGTGAAGGATTTAATAAATAAAATGATGTCGACATCAATACAAACCACCAACAGTAGAATAAACTACATGGAAAACAAAATCTCACTTTTAGAAGATGGCCACTCCAAAAATTAACACATAGTATTTAACTTGGATTTGACAGGATAAGCTGGACATCAAAGAGACCTGGGAAAATTTTAAAAAAACAAACCTATGAATAATAGGTATAGAGGAGAGGATAAAAGCTGAAACCAAAGGAATTAAAAGTCTATTTAGAGAAGTAATATTAAAATAATTTTCAACATAGAAAACAAAGTTGACACATAGGTACAGGAAACATAGAACTCCCATCAGACACAGATATAATCAGAGAAAAGGTTCACCATGCTACAAAATAATCAAACTGACTAATGTAGAGGCCAAGGAGAGAACCTCAAAGGCAACAAGGGCAAAAGAAAAAGTGGCATTCAGAGGTAAACCAATAATAATCACTCCAGACTTCTCAAACCAAATCATGAAAGTCATGAGAGCTTGTAGAGACATATTCAAAATTCTGAAAAGAGATATGACTTCCAGTCAAGACAACTCTATTCAGTAAAGATCTTTCAAATCTTAAGGGGAAAGAAAAATCTTCTATGACAAACAGAAAATGAAAGAAGTTATGTCATCCAAACCATTACCAGAGAAAATACTCAAAGAGATAAATTACAAAAATAAAAAAGTAATTCCAGAACTAGAGAAACAATGATTTTCATGAAATAATAACTAAGCAAAGAAGAACCAACACTATTTCAAACAGGAGTTACAACTCAAAATTTTAGAAATTAAAGATCACCTCTTAATAATCACACTGAATATCAATGGCCTCAACTTTCTAGTCAAAAAACACTGTATACCTTTCTCTACCATACTCCATTCTGGAGGAAAATTGGCTTTAGTCAGAAAGCTGTTTTGGATTGAAAATATGTTTTTGGTATGCATTAGGATTACAATCTTAGACATGTTATTTAACTTTAGTGAATCTACTCATTTTATATAAAGTAAGGTCAATAATTTCTATAACAGTTTAAGACAAGTAGTTATTCAATTGAAATGCCTTCTGATGAATCCATTTTGTGGCAGAGGAACTGTCGAAATAGCAACATATACATTCTCCCATTTTTCCTTAGTAAAAACATTTCTGAATACGTGTGTGATATGAATATGAATATGAATTGTGTGTGGTAGCACATGCCTGTAATCCCAGTACTTTCAAGGCTGAGACAAGAAGATTTCAGTTTCTAGGCTAGCCTCAGAAAGTTGTCAAGACCATCAGCAACTTAGGAAGAATATTTCAAACTAAAATAAATATAGTAGGCTGAGATAGGAGGATAGCATGTTCAGTACTAGATTAAACAACTTGAGAGACTTTTTATCAACCTAGCTAATTGGTTTCAAAACATACAAAACATACAAACAACAACCAAAATAGGGCCAGAGGTATAGCTCAGAGGTAGAACAACCCTGAATGCAATTAGAAGTGCCATAAACAAACAAACAAATGAATAAGTAAGTAAATATAAAAAAGGGAGATATAGCTCAGAGGTAGAATGCCTAGGTGCATTCCCCACATCAATTTTTTTTTTTGAGCAAGCATTTGGAAAAGACAGAGAGAATCAAAACATTCTGTTCTGTGGTTTCTGGGTCCTCCAGTGAGAAAAGCTGGAATCTAAAGTGATTAAAAAAAGAGTTGGGGGATGGAATTATCTGATGTTTCCCTCCCAAACATCTTCTGCTGGCTTGTAAAAAAAACTAGCATTGCCTGCTGACATTCCTACATATGCCTTCCTGTGACTGACTTCACAGTATGGTGGCCTCAAGGAACTCAAAGGTCACACAGCACTGTGGCACAAGGGCCCAGGCAGAAGTGCTTAACCAACAAAATAGAAGTAGCATCACCTTTTATAATCTAGCCTTATATCTGTTCTCTTCTATTTATCCAAGCAGTTCCTGGTCCAGCACAAGATAAGGGGAGGAGGCATAGACCTTATATCTTAAAATGACAAAAATTGGAGGAGGGAATTTAAAAACAAATACATCTTTGCTCACTAAAGGAAATCAAGCACCTCTAAATTGTGACATGACCAGGCCTGCTATTGCCCCAAAAGGAGTGTAAGACAGTGGAGGATTAATGTAACTTTCTTTCAGTTAAGAAATCTTAACTTAAGGCACTAGAATGTCTGTCTAGTAGAATAGTATGAAAAGAGAGAACCCAGAGATCTAAGTACCTATGACTAGCAGGATAAATGTCCTAAATAGATTGCTGTGGCCCCAGAAACTTGGTTGCTGCTTTGTGAGAAACTCGGATCCAGGGAGCTAGCAACCAGGTAAGTAGTGGGAGCTGCTTTTGTTCACTTTTATTATTATCTGCTATTTTTTCTTTGCAGTTTTTTTTATGTATATAAAACAAAAATAACAACAGTCTTGTGTCTGAGCTTCCATCTCACTAGTCTTCACACTTGATGTTCTAGTGTCTTATTCTGGTTTGGAATATACTTTAATACTTGAATGTATAAAAATAGCCAAACATGGTGATGCATGCCTGTAATATCAGTACTTGAAAGGCTGAAGCAGGATAATTGCAGATTTGAGGCAAGCCTCAGAAACTTAAAGAGACTCTTTCAAAATGCAATTGAGCTGGGGGGTTTGGCTCAGATACAGAATGCATCTGGGCTCAACTTCTAGTACCTGAAAAAAAAGTATAAAACTTGATACTGGCAGCAATATTGCTATTTAAAGTTCAATAACTTTCTAATTAGATTTAGAGTGAAACAGGTTTCAAGAGATGGGTCACAGGCAACTTTTTATTCTTAGTATTTTTAAACTTATAGAGTAATTTTGGGGGAATTACAATTCAAATGATGAGATTTGGTTTGAATTGCTAATCTAAGAGGGGAAATTCTAAGCCAATGGGGAGGTTGGATTAGAAGTTTTAAAGATGGGTCTAAACAGTACCTAGGATAGCTCAGGCAGTCAGTAATTTATGGCTTTCTTTTCTCTCTGTGACCTTCTGTAATCTCATCCACCGATCTGGACCATGTCTCATTTTCCAAAGTAGGTTTGCATCTTTGAAATTCCTTCTCTGATTCACTGTAAGAGAAATTACAACATGACTCAGATAAGCAGTTTTTTTCAAAAGTGCTACATTTCTTAAAATGTAGCAAATAATTGGCACTTTGATATTCAAGTTATCTTTTATTATAAAAACTATGTTATTTCAGGGTACTACCTAAATAATTGTTTCAGTGAGAAAAATGGATGTTATCGCCTAGTTTCTAACTTGAAAGACCAAATTTAAGTGTTATGTAAGAATTTTAATAAGAACTTAATCATTTATAGTCAGGACTGTATAATTAATTATTATTAAAATTTATCTGTACATGAGCATAAACAGTTGTTTTCAATGAGCGAGTGCTCAAGAGCATCAATCTTACTTCTCTTTTCATATAAGGGAGTCATCTGCAAAGCTACTTCATCATCTTTATCACATCTCATGGGGACAAAGCATAAAGTCACTCTGGCCGAGTAGCTGTTTGTGTTGCCTGATCTGTTCCCCAATTCAGAGTACTATAATAGTCAATAGAGATAGCTCCTTAAGCCCTGGGATCATTATAAACCATTTACCTCCTGGGAAGTCATGCTTTGGGAGCTTGATTTTCAATCATTAGGAGTTTCACTGATTTGAAACCATCTGAGATGTCAGGGAGCTTCTTCTGGCTGCAACAATAAAAACACCTAAGAGTGGTCTTAAAATTAATATTCATTTCACCTAACAAAAAGTAAGTAGTTCCAAGATTGGTTCAGCAAATTAAAGATTTCCGAAAGGACTTGGACTGTTTCTACTTTTCTGCACTGACATTCTCAGTTTGTACGTGATACCTCCTCTAACCAGGTCAGATATGAGATGGGTATTGTCCAGATACCAAGAGGGAGGGGTAAATCTACTTTTTAACTCTTTCATAATCAGAGAAAGAGTTTATCCAGAATTTCCATATTAGACTTCTCTCATTTCATTGGTCAGTTTTTAGTCACATGAACACCCTGATGACAAAGGAGCCTGGGAAATTGAGTATCTAGCATTTTTTGCTCTTGTCAAGGGAGGCAGATTCTGCCAGTGTGAATGACTGAAAAAAGAACAGTTATAGGGCACATAGTTAAAGTAAAATGGCAGCCTTCATAACTAGTCATTGTTATAAAATTACAACTAAGAAACTAAATTTGAATAAAAAAATAGGGCTGGGGATGTAGCTCGAAGGTAGAATGCCCCTGGGTTTTATCCCCAGTACCACACACACACACACACACACACACACACACACACACACACACACACCAAAAAAAACAAAAACCAAAAAACCAAAGATAATAATAACTCAGGTGGCTTATACTTGTTAATGGCTTTCTGTATATCAAGTATATATGCTACATGATTTACATCTATCATCTAATTTAATTTTTAATATTTCTCTTTGAGGAGAATATTATAACACCTTATTTTTAATTTGTTTGTCTTTTACAAATAAAGACACTATGGTTTAAAGAAATAACCACGTATAACTACCGAGGAGTATTATTTGAAAGCAGTCACTCTGAGTATAGATTATAATGATTATCAAGTTCAAAAGTAATTATTGGATTTCTACTATTTTCCAAACACTGTCTTACTATACTAAAAATCTTACTATAAAAGACAGGTTTTTTCTTCATTGAAATCATAATCACCCTTGGGGTGAACATTATGGTGATTTTATATATGAGTATTACTAAAGGGAAAGTATTTAGAGATAGCAGTAAGGGGACTTAACCTATTTTAGAATGTGAGCGATGGTTTTTCTAATAAATTATCTATACTAGGGTTTTCCAAAAAAGATAGAACCAATGCACATTCTGAGAAAAAGAGAGAGAGGGACAGAGACAGAGACAAATTTAAAGAAATTAGCTCACACACTTGAGACTAAACTTTTTGAAGTTTTTAAGTTGGAAGCTTACACAACCAATTATACTGCTGTCTCCAACTGAAACACTGTCAGGAAGCAGACAAATTTTTCTTTTCAAGGGCCTACATATATTTCTTTTTTTTTTTAGCCTACAGTTGACCAATAAGGTACACATTATGGACAGAAATCTGTTTTACTTAAGTTCTACTTATTAAAATGTTAACTATATCTACAAAACATTGTATGCAGTGGAACATATGATGAGATTTGGTATAGAAAGAGTGTGCTAAAATGTAAAGAAAGGTATTGGGCATTTTTTAACTCACAAATTATTCTTTTGCACTCAGGGATTCAAATCTTATTATTTAAGTTCTTACAAAAGCTCCTCCTTCATTGTTGTTTTGAACTCAAATCCTATCAGAAACAAGATTAATTAGTACTTTGGGATTCCTACAAAGTTCATCTATAGATCCATAGCATAGTAGTCAAAGGAATGAACTTTTACTCTGTCAACTTTTACCTTTTGAAAGAATGGAAAGAATCGGTAAATAAACTTTTAAATCCAGACCAGAGATGATTTAAGATAGGTAGGTAGTGTCTGCATTTCTAAATGAAACTTATTTTACAAAAAGAACGAAAAGCAAAATGGCCAAATTTCTCCAACTAGACCTTATTTTACAAAAATGT
Source organism: Muscardinus avellanarius (assembly GCF_963383645.1). Classification (NCBI taxonomy): domain Eukaryota; kingdom Metazoa; phylum Chordata; class Mammalia; order Rodentia; family Gliridae; genus Muscardinus; species Muscardinus avellanarius. Next base: position 39,499,848 of record NC_137786.1, read on the forward strand.
CAAATAAAGGGTTGAATCCAAGTAATGTTCAGCTCAACACCTGGCCAGATGTGGTATGAACAGATCATTTTCAGGGAGACCAAGACTTGAGACATGAGTCTGTATTCCCATCCTCTAAAATTTTAATAGAAAAAAAATCTGGTTTCCATAAAAAATTTGTCATCAATTTATGTTTCCAAATTTCTCATTTTTCTCCTGAACTACCTTCATCACCTCACCTGTGCAAGTGTTTTAAATTTAAGTCCCTTCTAACATATGCATATATGTGTGTATATATATATATATATATATATATATAGTATTGAAAACGAAATTATTTTGAGTAAATAAAATTTAGTAAGTTGCTACTGAATTTCTCAAGTGCCCATATGATATGAATTTTCTTTTTATTAAACAAGAATGTGTAATTACTATTAGAATAGTCTAGCAAAATATTTTAAGTCATTAAGTTACACTGTAATTAATCACCTTTTATATGTAATGATAACACAATTGTACAATAATTAATTTGTTTTTCATTGCTAATTATGTGAATCATTTCATTCATTGCAGTCAATGAGCCTAGTCTCACAAGACTTAGGTGATGTTTTCTTTACACTACTTATGTACTTTATTTTCTTCCTTCTATACATCAGAGAACTTATTTTTTTTCTCTGCAGAAATTACCTGAAATGGTAGTGACAGCACAAGAAGATTAAGACATCCAGCTTCTGATATTCAAATTCAATCTGTATATTACACTAATAATCTAGCATTATATTTTCATCTAGAGAGGCATGTTGTATTTTTTACTCACCTAGAAAAATTTCATGAAAACAACCTATATGAAAGCATTTATACTCAAAAGTATAGCAAAGGCACAGAATGATTTTTTTTCTTATTGTTTTGGTGTCGGTGCTGGGGATTGAACCAAGAGGAATTCTACCTCCAAGCTATAGCCCCAGACTAATTTTATTTTTTATTTAGAAGCAATGTCTTGCTAAGTTGCTAAAGCTGGCTTTGAACCTATGATTTTCCAGTCTCAGCCTCCCAAGTACCAGGAAAACAGATGTCCACAAATATTATTTCCAGATATCATTGGATTGCCATTTTCCCTTTACATATCTTCAACGCAATACATTTATTACCAGTATTGATGAAAATAGGGGATAATTTTTTTCGATGTTAGAGAACTTGAGAGAACTTGGCAAACATGAAGCATTTTCAAATTGAATAGCCTATTTTACAAATGTGAGTCCAATGGCTAAAATCAGTTAAGGACAGTCAGACTTTGGCACCAGAAAGATTAATGAACAGCCAAAAGATAGGTGTGTGTGTGCGTGTGTGTGTGTGTATTAAAATACACCTTATATAAGTCTGTTTTTTCCTTTCAACTAAACAATCCTTGAAGGTATATGCTTATTCTACTTTCTCCAATGAGAAAGCGAAAGGAATTGAGCTTCAAATATCTTGCCTATGGTTTTGACGCTTAGAGTTGAAGGTTTTATGCTGTCCTTTGTGAAGTCATCCATTTTGTGGATTCCAGTATCTCCATAGATACTGGAATCCACAAAATGGCATCTGAAATGCAGAAGAAATCCCATCTTAGATGATGCTCAGTGAAATATATTAATAAGTGTATTTTTTTTTTTTTTTTTGGTGGTACTGGGGTTCTTGGAAGCCCTTGTATTTCCGGGCTATACTCCCAGACCTATTTTTTATGTTTTTATTTGGAAACAGGGTCTCTTAAGCCGGCGCGGTTGGCTTCGAACCTGTGCTATCCTCCTGTCTCTGCCTCCCAAGCTCAGGGATTACAAGCCTGCTCCACCATGCCCGGCAATGTATTTTAAAACGTGGCTTTTGAGTCATGCCATGAGCATACCTTAAGGCCTTTTATTTAGATTTTGAGTTTTTAATTAAAAATTTATAGATTCACATGCAGTTTTAAGAAAGTATATAAAGAGATACACTGTATCTTTTTCCCCAAGTGTCCAAGTAGTAATATACTGCAAAACTATTAATATAAATAACATATCTTAGATTTCTCAGTTCTGCTCATGCTCATGTGTGTGTATGTATTTGTGTGTGTGCTTTTAGTTCTGTACTTTTTTATCGTACGTGTAGGCTTGTATATCTACAAATCACAGTTAAGATGTAGAATAGTGCCTTCTTGATAGGGATTTCTCATGACAATCTTTCATAACCACACACACATCCTTTTACCTTCTCCCTTCCCCAATTCTGGTAGCCACTAATCTCTTTTCCATTTCTAAATTTTTGTCATTTTCAAAATGTTATATAAATAAAATAACATAGTATGTAATTATTTGGAATTGGCTTTTTCACCCTGCAAACTTCTCTAGCAATAATATAGGCTATTGTGTATATTAATAATTTGTTCATTTTACTGCTGAGTAGTATTCATATTATGTATGTACCAAGTTTAGCCATTCATCCACTGAATGACATTTGAGTTGGTTCTATGCTTTGGCTAGCTATTTATAAGCAGCTGATAAAAATAACCAGATAAATGTTTCTCTGTGAACTAATATTTTCATTTCTCTGGATATATACTCAAGAATGCGATTACTAGGAAGCTTGGTGGATGTATATTCAGATTTTTAGGAAAATAGCAAATTTTTTACAGAATGAGAATACCATATTTTATCCCATTTCAAAATATGAGTAATCTGGGTTTTCTATATCCATGATAGCAATTAGCACTGTCACTATTTATTGACCCTTATGGTGAGTTTACAGTGATATTTCATTGCTGTTTTAATTTTCATTTTCCCCATGGATAAAAATATTGGGAATCTCTTCATTTGCATATTTCTTTTCTGTACACTCTACTTAGTGAAAATTTGGTCTTGTTTTTTGCCCATTACCTAAGTGGGTTGTTTACAAGTGTCTGTGCATGTGTGTGTGTGTGTGTGTGTGTGTGTGTGTGTGTGTTTCTAATTTCCTCAGATATAGTCTGTTGTTGGATATGATGATTGCAAATATTATTTTCTGCTCTTAAATTGTCTTTCCATCCACATCATACATCTTTTACAGATAAGTTTTTAATTTTGAAAGGTCAAATAAATGTTTATTTTACCAATAATGGTGTCAAGTCTACAAACTCTTTACCTTCCTCTATATTTCAAAGGTTTTCTCCAATGTTTTTCACTAAATATTATAGTTTTACATTTTACATTTAAATATGCAAATCATTTTGTATGAGACATGAGGTTTAGGTTGCAAGTTTTTATTTTGCTGATGTATTGTCAATTGCTTGAGCACCATTTGTTGACAATGGAACCCTTCCTCCATTAATATTTTTATCATTTTGTCAACACTCAATTGAGCATATGTTTAGCTCTACTTAGTTTCTCTATTCTGTACATTTATTGATCCATATGTCAGTCTTGCAACCAACATCTCACTGTCTTGAGGAACTCAATGATTACTACAGCTTTACTGAATGATTAATTCAGCTTTACTCTTTTGTGTTAAAATCATAGTAGCTACTATATGGCTTTCATCTTTTCAGATAAATTTTAGAATCAGATTTTTGATGTTGTTAAAAATCATGTCAGTTTAGGAAGTCTTTTTGTCAAATTGAATCTGAAGCAAACCGTCCCCATATTAATTTATAAATAATCCTGAAGTTTACATTTAAGCTTTTGGAAAGGCTAACTTAGGTTAAAAAATTGTGCCAATTAGAGTAATGAATAATGATGAACTTATATGTATATGTAGCCTTAATTTCTTTTTTATATTATGTGATAATTAATTTGAAGCAAAATTCTTTTTCTGAAATAAAAATTCCTTGTTTTCATAAAAAAGGTGTTTGTTTCATAAACTACCAAGGATAACATAAAAAAGTATACTTTCCATATTGGTGTAGAGACAGTTCTTTAGTTTACAAAGAGTTCTGTGCCTTAGAACCAACAACATGAGGGTCAGTTACTATAATAGTGGTAAAATGCCGAGGTTCTGGTTAATAGAGTTTTTTTTTACTTTGAATGTTATATCAATTGATTAATTTTTTATATAATTAGTGAAGACTATGCCTTAATAGGATATCATGCACCTTTTTTTTTTGTGGTACTGGGGTTCCTGGAAGCCCTTCTACCTCTGGGCTACACTCCTAGACCTATTTTATATTTTTATTTAGAAACAGGGTTTCCTAAGCCAGCGCACACGGCTGGCTTCGAACCTTCGAACCTCCTGTCTCTGCCTCCCAAGCGCGGGGATTACAAGCGTGCGCCACCACGTCCGGCTATCATGCATCTTTATATTCAACATTTAAGAAAGATATAAGCTGCTTGGAGGAAGAAATAAAAAATAAATGAAGTACTTAAATGAAAACATGTTTAGAATATGATTTGTTGGCACCCAATATTTATTTTTCACCTCTTTATCGAGGACCTCTTGCACTGAATGTCCTGAAAAGTTAAATAATTTATTTCCTTGACACTGGAACTCTAGCTGTAAATGATGCTCTGCCCTGACTGAGATTTAGAGAAAAAAAAATAGATGAACATCATCTTCCTCCTACCATTGGCTGGTTCCTGCTGTGACCAAGGGTATAGAAGTGGTTGTTGATTCCATCTACTTACCAGCTTTGTGTTGAAATGAAGCTGCAGTATTGGTGCAATGGCTTCTCAATCCTGGATTCTTGATCACTCATGTACCCTAAACAAGTGTCTTCTTGAACTTCATACTTCCTTTGGCTTTCTTCAGATTATCAGACCTTCTAGAGTGTGACAGAGGCAGCTGCTCTGGTCGTCTATTACATGTATTTCTGTAGTGTAGGCTCTAGTCAGACCACTTTGTTATAATACCCTAAACATAGATGGCTACAGCAGCCAATTTTCTGTTTTATATCACTTTCTGCTTAAAATACCTAGAGTATTTCTCTTTACAGAGTGGAAATTGAAATATACTGTTTGCAGAAATATTCACCAATCAACATAAAGAAAAGTGAAAAAGTATTTAATTAATTGATTTTTTGTGGTACTGGGAAATTAACTCAGGAACATTCTACCACTAATCTACACCCCCAGATATTTTTTTATTTTTTTATTATGAATCAGTTGCTGAGGCTGGTATTGAAATTTCAATCCTTCTGTCTCCAGAATTCTCCCAAGTACAGGGATTTCAGGAGTGTACCACGATGTCTGGCTAATAATAACTGTCCTTTTAAAGGTGTGGTGATCAGGCTTTTACATACACTGGCATTACTTAGCTGTGACTAATAATTGCATATGTTACCAATGAGGAATATTTTCTACAAGAAACTCTAAACATACCTTCTTCAAAGTGGTCTGTTTTTGAAGATAAAGAAAGAACAATTTTTGAAAGACACACTTTATTTTTACTCTGGAAACTGGGGTGTTTTCAGTGAAAGACAAATGGATAGTTTTGAAACAATGAAATTTTCAAAAATTTAATTTATTAGACATCCTTCCTTCTGAATGGTAGCACAATATGTTCTGAACACCTGATCTCTGGTTAAAAATCACAACAGTGAGAATTATATGACAGCAACCAGTCATCATCAATCCAAATTGACCTAAGAGTTTATAGCAAATGAAGAAACATTGGTTCAAGACAATAAAACAAATCATAGAACCATCTCCTTTCTTCTCCCTCCACCATCTGTTTAGCATGGTCACAGCTTCACTCTAAATGGTGTGGACAGGAATCCAGGGATCTCAGCACTTCTATCTCCTGATTAAGAGTCAGATGTTTCTCTGGGATGGGCAGATAGTTAACATTTTCTATCCTCAACCACATATTTGTGTTACAGAGGCTACAGTTTAGGTGAATATAGCCAAACATTGAAGATTCCTTTCCTTCCTTCATTTTCTACACAGAGGGTGCCTGCTTGAGCTCAAGCATGGCTTGGAAAACTCTTGTTCCAAATTTGGAGTGAAGGTAACAGACCAGGAGAGGCAAACCAAGAAAAACAAAGGTTACCATCCGTCTGTCCAACAGATTTGTAAAGCAGAGCTACAACTTCAGGAGAAGTAGGATACTATTTTTGCCCCCAAGCATCTAAGCTCAGAGATTTCTCCCAAAGGGAATGGCAAACCATAATATCATAGAGCTTGGAAGTTCTCCTCAAAGGAACTGATTTTATTTAGAACAAAGCATAGAGAATATTAAGCATAATAAAGGTGCTCTTGAACATAATGGATATTTTGTTGGTGTAAAATATTAGGAAAGTCCAATAAATACATAAGCCATACTAGTTTACCAGAGAGAAACAAGGAGAAAGGAAGCTAAGAAATATCCTCTGTGGTCATAAAAAGCCTCAAAGACTGATCTCAAAAACAACCCTATGTAATGGAATATTAATTACCAATAAAAAGGAGTAAAACACCAAAACAGTATACTTTGGATAAAACCTGAAAACATGCTAGGTGAAAGAAACCAGTCACCCAAAAGCACATATTTTATAATTCCATTTATCATAAATGTGAAAAATAGATAAAGACAGATATTTATAGAGATATATTTATACATTAGTGGTTTCCTGGGGTGGGGAGGTAGTGTTGCTGAGTAGACTTGGGAGGGACTGCAGTTAGTACTGGGTTTCTTTTTTGAAGTGATGAAATGTTCTAAAATTGACTATGGTAATACTTGCATAACAAAAACTAAGAACCATTAAATTATGCACTTTAAGCGGGTGATTTTTGGGCACATGAATTATATTTCAAAAAGCTGGTATAAAAATTCAATTAAGAAATCCAAGTTAAATACACTCCTGGGATTTTTCTTTGGAAATGGATATCTAAGATTCCTTCTAGGCAGGAAAAATGCTCAGAGGACTTCTGTTTAGAGTGTCCATCAAAATGTCCTTATAAAATACTATTTGCTATTTACTATAAAATACTAATATTATTTACTATTGCCTCTTCTGCACAAATTAGGGATTTTTACCACAAAATTTGGTATCATTTCTTCCTCTAACTTATCAAGAAAATGGTAACAATGTAGGGGAAACTGAGGTTTGGCTTTTAAAATTATATTCAAGCCAGGTATGGTGGCACACACTGTAATTCCAGTATTTGGGAGGCGGAAACAAGAGAATCAAAGATTTGAAGCCAACTTTGGTAACTTAGTGAGGCCATCTTTCAATATAAAAAATTATAAAAAGGCTGGAGGTGTAATTCAGAGGTAGAATGCTCTGGGTTCAATACCTGGTATCACCTAAAATTATATATATATATAATATAAAATATGTATGAATATAATATATTCATACATATTTTTTCTCTTGATCTCTTGATGGAGAGAAATTGGATATATATATATATATATATATATATATATATGTATGTATATATGGAGAAATTGAATATGTATGGAGAGAAATTTTATATATAAATATTAAAAAATAAGTTTATATATAAATTAAAAAATAAGTTTCTGTTTTGGTCTCTGATTGTTCTGAACTTTGAGAGTAATCATATAGAGTCTATAGGCAGTTAATCTGTATTTTTCTTGGAACATCTTACAAGAGAATCTGTTTTAAATCTCAATAGAATGAATTAATAACATGTGAATAGAATGATTTTTTAATCTGGAAATATGTTCAAGTCTCTAAAGTTTATTTTTCACTCGGTAAATTTCTGGTGCCTTTTAGCTACAAAATATCTAGAAAAAGCATAGTATTAGTGAATTTATTATATCTTTCTTCAACTTTGCTTCTTTTTACAGCAGCTTGATAATTTCAGTTACACTGTTATTTAGACAAAAATTAGGGTATGTCTTCAATTCATTCATTTTCTCTTTTCAAGTGAAGTTAGTGCTAACATCTAATTTTTCCATTTATTCTTATTAAGTTCCTTTCCATTATCACTGTCCTGTCCTAGTTTCAGTTGGTTGTCATTACCTGTCTAGACTATAGCCATGAACATCTGTTTCTTTAGTGCCTGTTCTCTTCCCCAAAATTCTCCACACTACTGTCAGAATAATTTTTCATGAATTCTCTCTAAAAATTTAAATTTCTACTAAAAAATATTTAATGACTGATTGTTGGGTACTGAATCATGTCAAATTTCTTCACATGCCATGCAAATCCTTCTTTAACATTTCATTCCTATCATTTTAATGCTAGACTAGCCTCATCTGCTTAGTGAGATCTTTATCAAAATAAAGAATAAAAGGAGCTGGAGATGAATCTCAATGGTAGAGTGCTTGCCCAGCAAGTGTGAGGCCCTGGGTTCAACCCCTGTTACATCCCACCCCAAACACACATCCAAGCACGTATTGAAGTGTATTGAATCTGAGTGGAAAGACCAGTCCATACACTGTATTACACAACAAGAATGTATTTCCAAGTAAAACAGGACATTTTCATTAGCAATTTGGGATGTGGTCTCTTTTTCACATGAAATAGAAAGGAGAAATGGATTTTTTTCTTTGTAAATTTTGTAAATAAATTGATAGCAAGGACTCTGTGTTATCTTTTATTACTACTGAAATGAATAATCACACATTTGATAGCTTAAGACAGCACAGATTTTTAATTTATACTTCTGGTGCTCAGAAGCTCAAAACAGGTTTCACTGGGATAAAACCACCTTTGCCAGAGGGCCATATTTGTTCTGGAGATCCTAGGGAGAATCCCTTTCTTTAATTGATTATCTTTCATATACTCTGTGTGTGTGTGTGGGGGGGGGGTGTTACTGGGGATTGAATCCAGGGATATTCTTCCTCCAAGTTATACTACCATCCCTTTATATATATATTTTTTTTTGTTTTGAAAAAGGATCTCCCTAAGTTGCTGAGAGTCTGTCTAGTTGCTCAAGCTGTTCTTAAACCTGGAATCTTCCTTGGATAAGCCTTTTAAGTACTGGGATTACATGCCTGCGCCACCATGCCCGACTATATAAGTTTTTGTTTTGTTTTGTTTATTAGTATTGGTATTTGAATCGGGGCATTCTACTTCTGAACTACACTCCCAGGTTTATTTTATTTTATTTTATTTTTTAAATTTTGAAACAGAATCTAAGTTGCTGATGGCATCTCTGAATTGCTGAGGCTTATTTTGAACCTAGAACCTTTCTGCCACAACCACCCAGGCACTGGGATTACAGGTATGTGCCACCACACACCTGGCTTAGTATGTTATATAGGCTGCCTGAATTCCTTGACTGATGGTGCATTTTTGTCAAAGCCAAAAGCTTCTGGTCAAGTATTTCTCACATCCTGTTATTCTGATCCTAACTTTTCTGCTTCCCTCATACATGAGCTCATTACTTGAGGTCTGACTATATAACACATCAAGATGATATTCTTGTCTTAAGGTCAACTGACTAGCAACCTTAAATTTATCTACCACCTAATTCCTTTTTTGCATGTGAGATAACATATCCATCAGTTTTAGGGGTGAATATCTTTTTTTCTGTGTGTGGTACTGGCGATGAAACTCAGGGGCATTCTACCTCTGTGCTGCACTGCCAGCCCTATTTTTATTCTTATTTTGAAATAGGGTCTCATTGAGTTGCAAGTAGCCGAGGCTGTCTGTGAACTGCGATCTTCTCATCTCAGCCTCCCAAATGCTGGAATTACAAGTGTGTTCCACCACAACCAGTTTGGGATGAATATCTTTGAGACTATTTTTTTCCTACCATAGATCCATTTAAAGTAGTGTTGAGAAGTAGAGTCGGAAGCTTTATCAAGTGCTTATTAAAGAAAAGAAAGGACAGTTTCATGGCGCTGGAGTCCTTCTTTCCTCTCAAATACCTCAAATACTTAATATCTTAATGCACACAAGGAGTTCTGAGTCTACCACCTGAGAAAAAATTTTTGAATTTCTTTCACATTCCGCCTAGTGCATCAAATGGGAAATATCCCTGAAAGTATCAGTAGAGAAGATTGGCCACTAATTTCTTAGATGGACTTCCTTTAACACAGTAGACTTGATCTTTGGCCTGATAAGGTCTTGCAGGGAGACAAGATTATTTGGAGAAAATTAGATAGACAGCAGTAATTAGACTTTGGAACACTCATTATATATCAGAGATGAAGATAAGGTTGACTTGGTAGAAATTAGAAAGTTATACCTCCCGACTGCCACCTTCCCTGCCAAAATATATGTGCCTCATGGGAGGGCCACTGGTATATCTGCCACTCTGAGGCATAAACAGTTGAAGTTAGGTAGAAAAGCCACAAAAGTCAGGAGAAAGCTATAATGGCATAAGTTAAGTAAAAATGTGTTGCCCTATTAGCTCTAAACACTAATTCTGATCTTCAAAATACTGAAAGAAATGGACCCAGAAGATGGACAGTGGGTAATCTGCAGGAGTTGATCATACCCTTCCCACCTTTTAGAGGTTCTACGAACCCACACACCTTACAACTGGGATAGTGGAGTCAGATCTGAGCAATAATTTGAGTAAAATTGATAAGGATTGAGCCTGTATTGATTGTTAATGAAAGCTGTATTTGTGGCTAATAAGAATAAGTTTTCATACTTAGGCAAAACAATAAAACACTTTTCTCTGCCTCTAAGCTGTCAGCCAAGAGCGGTAGCCAATATTGACCTCGGTCAGCTAAAAGTTAGCTGTTAGCCAGCTAAACATGAAATGTTAGATTAAATTGGTAAGAGAACACTACATTGATTAACAAGTACACAAGAGTTGTAGTCCAGGGCCTTCATACTCTAAAGAGACTTCACATTATAAATAACTTCTAGCAGAGAGAGATAAAAAAGGATAAAACTCCCGTAGGATGCAGGAGAATGGTACAGGCCTTCATCAGAGGACATATACCGTGCAAACCCTGACTTTGTTAACCAAGTAATACATCTTGGTCATAACAAAGACTTGTACCTCGGAGATAATGGGTAGGCCTGCACCTGCGTTAAGTCAGGGGGGAGGTAAAAAGACTATTGGTCAAGCAGGATGGGAGATAATAAATCCTTATAAAAACTGTTTTATGTTAAAAAAAAAAAGAACTTCAGTGTCTTACTTTCAAGGCATTCCACTGTGTTCCTCTCCTCTCTGATGTGGTGCTTTATGGTTCTGTCCTTTCTTTCCACCTTTGTAATAATAAAATTTGCTTAAGCTTGCAGCAGTACAGTTCTGGTTATTTTTTCTGTACTAGCTAAGAACAAGAACCAACATCAACATCTCAAACTGTTACAGTTTTAAATTGGAATTGGGGTGCTGGGCGTGGTGGTGCATGCTTGTAATTCCTGCACTTGGGAGGCGGAGCCAGGAGGATTGTGCTGGTTTGGAGCCAGCCTTGTCTGGGTTAAGAGACCCTGTTTCCAAATAAAAAATAAAATAGGTCTGGGAGTGTAGCCCGGAGGTAGAATGGCTTCCAGGAACCCCAGTACCACAAAAAAAAAAAAAAAAAAAAAAAAGGAATTGGGCCAGGATTGGTGTTGTGTACCTATAATTACAGTACTTGGGAGGTTGAGAAAGAAAGAACACAAGTATGATTGCAGGTTTGAGGACAGCACACAATAATTTAGCAAGATTCTATTTCAAAAATAAAACAATAAGGCTGAGAGTGTAGCTGAAAGTTAGAGCTTCCCTGGGTTCAAATCCCAATACTAGAAAAAAAAATAAACAAATAGATAAATAAACAAATAAATCAGAATAGTGTGGATTAGAATTTGAAACTTAAAACTAGTTGTATAATTATAGAATGTATCCAAAAATTTTTAAAAAGTCAGTGAATAAAGTTTAAATTGGAAGTGTTTGAAAATAATGATAACAGAGAATATTATTTCTTGTTGATACTCTTCCAATTTAATACTGATCCATACATTAGCTACAGATGCAATAAATTCATTTTCATTGTAAATCTCCTTCTGAAAAAGATATACAATTGTTATCTCAGACACATAATATTATACTGACATACGATAAACCCCTTGGCAACCTGCCTTTTTAATAAATATAAAAAGGCTTTGTTTAAAATAAATTTGAAACTAAATTGAGATAATCTATTTTTAACTTGAGACTGAGACATTCTCCAACTCTTTTTGTTGAGGAGTGTTTAGGCCATCATGAGTCTAGCTTACTGAACCCTATCAGGTAGTTAGAATCCTCATTTTTAAACCAGGGAAAGAGAGCCAGAGAATGGTTTTGTAAAGTGCTCGCAGAGTTCTAAAGTGGTAAAATCCAGACTTTGTATGGAAATCCTGACTTCAGAGTCAGCACAGTGCATGACCAGGCTTACAATCTAGCAAAACAAAACAGTAGGTCATGAGTATTTACTGAATTGAATTAACTATTACAGCTTATGTGCAATCATGATTATCACCATCTTCCATACCTAAACTAAGTCTCAGTATTTTAGAAAACACAGCAGGATAAATTATTATCCTCCTCACAGAGTAGTTAGTAAATCATACTGTTAAATTGCCTAATTTTCCAATTGTCAACTGTTAAATTACCTAATGCATCCTCTCTGTGATACTTTGTTTTCCTCAAGGAAGTAAAAAAGCAGTAAAACTCTTTTATCTCTGTCATCAAGGGATAAGGTTTCTCTTCCAGCAATGCTTGTGCATGGGTTGTGACTGGTGTTAAATCATCTTTAAACATTTAAAAGGCAAATTGCTCTATCCATGTCAATTTTGTTGTGTTTGGAAAACTTATTTACAGAATAAGGTCCTTGCCCTCTCACTTTGATGTCTGTGGTCTTTGCCCTTTTAATTTGACATGTGTGGATTATTTGTGTTCAAAAGAATTAAACAATGACTGTCCATACTTTAGTGGAAACTTAGCTTATAGTATAATAAAAATGGGATTTGTTTACTTTTGCTTACTCTTAAGTAGTTATTATTGAGTATCCTGCTGTATTTTCTAAAATACCGAGACATGCCAGGCGTGGTGGCGCACACTTGTAATCCCCGCGGTTGGGAGGTGGAGACAGGAGGATGTCGCAAGTTCGAAGCCAGCATCGCTGGCTGAGGAGACCCTGTTTCCAAATAAAAATATGAAAAACAGGTGTCTGAAAGTGTAGCCCGGAGGTAGAAGGGTTTCTAGGAACCCCAGTACCACCAAAATAATAAAATAAAATAAAATAAAATACTGAAACTTAGTTTAGGCATGGAAGATGGTGATACTCATGACTGCCCATAAGCTGCAATAGTTAATTCAATTCATTTAACTCATGCTCATGACCTACTCCTTTGTTTTGCTAGACTGTGAGCCTGGCCATGCACTGTGTCAACTCTGAAGTCAGGATTCCCATATAAAGTCTCGATTCTAGCACTTAGAACTTCATGAGCCCTTTACACAACCATTCTCTGCCTCTCTTTCCCTGGTTTAAAATTTTAGTTGCTGTAAAATCTTTATAGAAAGGGAGATTACAGAAAAAACTTCTAAGAAAAAATGCAAACACGTACATATATAATAATATAATTTCTAATGAAATAGTAGCAAGTAGCTCATTTCTAGTATCTGCACATTGAGAAAAGTATAGAGAGAAAGAAAAGCAGTTACAGTTCCAACCATCACATAATAATTACTACTATAATTTTGATGTATCAATACAGATATTTGGTTTCATATTTGTGCATATCTATGTTTCTTTAAAAAATAGAACAAATATAGCATTTGCTGTTGTCTGAATCTTTGTGCCTGGCCAAAATTCATACATTGACATCCTCATTCTCAAGTTCATGGTGTCAGGGGTAGGGTCTTTGGAAATTGAGTAGGTCATGAGCGTAGCCCCTCTATGTTTGAAATGATGCTCTTATAAAATAAGCCTAAAAAATGATTATCTGCTTATTCACATGTGAGAGCACATTAAAAATACATCTGTCCATAAATCAGTAAGTGGTTCCTGACTAGACATCAAATTTGCTGGCCTTGAAGCCATACTTTACAACCTTCAGAAATGTATAATTATTGATTTTTTTTTTGCTGATAAACAAAGCAGTGCTATATCACAGTTCTGTAAACAGCAGCCCCGACCATTCTAAGATAAAACTCCTCTGTATTTTGTCCATTTATTTCATGTACAATGTAATGAATTGCAATTCAAAGAATCAATGTGAAATTTGAAAATAAAGCAAAAGTATTGATTCAAAATTAAACTGCCAGATATTAAATGTTTGCTAGTGTTATAAAAGTTGTTATAAAATTTAGTTAAAAAGTTCAGTTTAATAACTATTATGAGTTGAATTGTGCCCTCCCCTCAATATGCAAAAAATCATAATTCCAAGTACTGTGAATGTGATCTTATTTGGAAATAGGGTGTTTGTAGATACGATCAAGTTAAGATTCGGGCATTAGGGAGCCTCTCATAATAATCCACTATGGTCCTCACAGGAGGAGAAGAGCAAATGAAAGGAGAAAAAAACCATTTGAAGATAGAGACGATTGTTAAATTATGTTGCCTTGTACAAAGGACTTTGAAGAGCTATTAGAAGCTGGAAGGCGCACAGGAGGAAGAACCTTCAGGGGAACATGGTTTTGCATTTCAGCCTTCAGGGAGAAGAGTCTCATTCTGTTTTTGCCTGTGACCAGCAAATATTTTTCTTTAATCACCCTTTAAATAACTGGAATTTCTCTAATATAATTGAGAAGAGGGTGATAGGTCTGGATGAATTCTGAAATAATACTGAAGTTAAGTCCTACAAGGGAGGGCCTAAAGATACTTATTTGCATGAGGGACTGGCAATTACCTGCTATTCTCAGTATTAGGGATTTAGCCAAAATGATGAGTCAAGAGGGAAAAACTTTCATTCAACATGCTGTTAAACATACATATATTCATGCAAGCCAAATTTATGCTGGGATATTCATGCAAACTGTGAGTCTTGGATAAAAAAGAACTTGTAACTGTTTAATTTATGCAAAGTAATGGAAACACATTGAGTTTTTATCAGAGTGAAATTCTTTCATAATACTGGAATGCAGAAGGGAACCCAGCAGTCATCATTCCAACTGGGTCAACTTTCATGTCCAGCAAAGAACAGTGATTCAAATAAATAACCCAAAAACACAAAATACCTGTAACCTACTATTCACTAGCTTAAAGGTCCCTTCTTAATGAAGTATTGTTGGAATCTCTTAGCACCACCAATGAGATGGAATACAAGTTTGTTCTTCATCAGATCTCTATTGTGGTAATTCCCATTTTATTTGTTTTGTATCTATGTATCCATTTTATCACTCAATTAGATACTTTTTAAGGGCTGGGTCATTTCTAATTCATTTGGCATTTTTTGTTGTTGTTGTGGTACTGGGATTCCTGGAAACCCTTCTACCTCCGGGCTACACTCCCAGACCTATTTATTTTTATATTTTAATTTGGAAACAGTGTCTCTTAAGCCAGCGAGGCTAGCTTCGAACCTGCGTGATCCACCTGTCTCCTCCTCCCAAGCATGGGGATTACAAGGGTGCGCCTCCATGCCCAGCTCATTTGACATTTTACTGACTGGTATATTTGGCACATCTCAGATACCTTAAAATGATTAATGGACGAATAAACAACCAACCTTTTTTTTCTTTCTAGCTCACTGTTTTCATTTAAAAATGAGGATATTTAACTAAAGGATTTTAAAGTTCACTCTAAAGCACTAAAATTGAATAACTCAATAGCTATATTTTCAAGATTAAATTCTATAATATGCTGCTGTAACTATAATTGAGTTTATAGCCATTTAATATTTTATATAGAGGTAATACAATCTTTAAAATAATATTAAAATATTAATGAAATTTTTAAAGGATCAATAAGAAATGGTCCTGATTACATTTTGAAAAATTTCTAGCTTGAATAAGGGAATAATGTAAACATAGTTTATAAATATAAAATTTGAACAGGGCATGGTGATGCACACTTATTGCGGTTCGAAGTCAGCCTCAGCTACTACTTAGGCCCTTTGCAACTCAGTGAGACCCTGTCTCAAAGTAAAGAAGAAAAAATGGGGCTGGGGATGTAGATTGGAGTAGAACACACCTGGGTTCCATCCCTAGTACTGCAAAAAAAAAAAAAGTTTGAAGATACTACTTTATTCATATATCTAGGACACCAAATCAAATTTATTGTGTTAAACACTGTTTATAATATGGAAATTATAGGAAGATCATATGATTAAGCTCAATATATATAATATATATATATTACATATATATACATATGACACACACTATATGTGTATGTGTATATGATGTTATATCTATGTGTGTGTGTGTGTGTGTGTGTGTTTGTGTGTGTGTGTGTGTGTGTGTGTGTGTGTTAGTGAGGACTGAACCTAGGAGAACTCTACTACTGAGCTATACCCCCAACCTCATTTTATTTTTCATTTTTATTTTATATATTTTATATTTATATTTTACTTTTTATTTTGAAACAGGGTCTCTCTAAGTTACCTACCATGTGCTGGCCTCAAAACTGTGACCATTTTGTTTCAGTACCCCTGTTATTGGGATTACAGGTGTGCATCACAGAACCTGACTTGCTGAGTATATTTTTAAGAAGTCAAAATTTCAAAGACATGAGTTTTAAGATAAAATAATCTGAGGACATCACTTTATGCAATATTAATATAGTTACATTTGTTTATTTTAAATGTTATTCTTTGTTTTTTGTGTGTTTATTAGCAGTCCAACGATTTTTTTTCCTGTTACTTTATGGTTTTGAAAGTTAAATATCTTTATCCTAATCAGGGAAACGCTTTTGCAAGAGATCAAATTTAAAATAGAAAAATCAATTCTTATAAATTTGAGTGTATCTCTTATTCTTGTATAAAACACCACTGTGGTTCAGAAAGTCATGAAATTCATCCTTCCTTTTATTCTAGCTTTGAGGGACATTGTCACGAAAATGAAGATGATGACAATGATGATGATAACCATGGCGATGAGGAGCAGGAGAAGTAGAACAGTGGCTGTAAAGCACAACAACATATTTTCAAAGGATCTTGAGACTATAACATTATATTCTTTTGGACGCATATTAATAAAAAAAGCAGATACAAGGCAAAAACATCAACAGGTATTTTTCTGCCATTTTGTTTGCTATTTAAACTTAAAATTCATAAAAATGTCATATTTAGGTATTTTGTAAACTTCAAAGTAATTACAAGTATAAAATATTCCTATTTTCATCATAGGGCTACTGGTATCATTATGTTTATTTAGGCCATAAATATTCATATTGCTATTAGTCATTGTTATTATATGTCATGCTGAGTATAATGATGGAAAGCACCTTGCCAAGGCTATGAGGTAAGGGATGTCAGAAACAAAGCCAAAATTTAGTATATGATTCTTATGTCTGGGCTTCAAGTTCATGACACAGCTCTACAGTCACATTTCTCTGAAATGACTTTGATGTTGCTATTATCCTGTTGGAAACAATCATAGAGTAAAAGCTTATCTGAAATTGGAATCATTTTGGCAAAATAAGGTTCTGATTGCATAAGGATCTTGTGTCTATTGTGTATATATGTCTTTGTGAATTTCACTCAACTTAAAGAAAAAAATAAGAAGTTTATTTTGCCTTAAGAACATTTTAGTAACCTGCAACATTTTTGAGAACTAATTTTCTCTTTTCTAGTCTCCCTAGGTGAAATTCAGAGCCAGAATGAACTTTCTCATTTTAAGCAGCTTCAAGGGTTGTAAATTTCACCTGAGGAACTTATTGAGGTGCATTGTCTCACAACTAGCACACCTGCATTCTCATAAAGTCTTTTAAAGAATAGCACATTTGCACATGGTGTGCATTTACATAGACTGAATGTAAAGGACACTTTTATGATTCATTATATTGTATGGAGTCCTGCATTGTGAAATAGGTAGCCTCTAATCATGTGCGATTACCTAAATTTAAACTAAAATTTTATAAAATAAAACTGTAACTTCCCAATCACAGTAACCACATTTCAACTTCTTAAAAGCCATCAAAAGATACAGAACATGACCCTCATTACAGGAAGTACTGTTGAATTATGATGGTTTATAGATTCTTGGTAGGCAAAAGGGTTTTTCCACGAACTAAACCAGCAGCAGTAGCACACTCAGGTTGCTTGTTAAAAAGGCCAGATCTCAGACTCCACCAGATATATGATAAATTAGAAATCTGCATTTTTGTAAGTATCTCAACCTACACATATTACATTTGAGAACCTTACATAACTAAGTCAGATAAATTCATGTGTTTTAGGACAGAAATATCAACTTTGATTTAAAATAATTCAGTGACCCTCATGACTTTGGTAGTTCTATGGCATTTGTAAAAACACCTGCTAAAATGACTGCATTTTTGTCATTTCTTCCACCTAAAAAAGGAATTATTATAATTCTCATGTAAGAGAAGTGAAATGTTATAAATTGAGCTATAATAATATTTATTTAAACAGTCACTAAATCCTGTTAGTTTACTCAATGTTTTACCACTCACAGTCTGCATTTAATATAAAATTTTTAATATAAAAAAGATGATCCAATGGATCATCTTTATCCTTCTGCTTTTGGTACTGAAATGTGCTTTATAAATCATACTTCATAAAGAGATTGGTGTGTAGAGAACCTTGGGTTATTAGCGATACACACACACACATACACACACACACACACACACACACACACACACACACACACATATATATATATATATATATATATATATATATATATATATGCTTAGTTTGTCTAAACTGCTACACAATAATACCATGAACTAGGTACCTTATAAACAACAGAAATTTATTTCTTACAGTTCTTATGACTAAGAAGTCCAAGATCAAGACACTGGAAATTCAGTGTCTGATGACAGCCTGCTTTGTAGTTCATGGAATGCACCATCTACCCATGTCCTCACGTAGTTGAAGGGGACAAGGGACTCTTTTAAGTTTCAATTGTAAGGGAATTCAGCAATTTCACAAGGGCTCTGCCCTATGACCTAATCATCTCCTAAAACCCCAATTTCCTAATAGTCTGACTTTTGAGGGTGTGGTTCTAACATATGAATGTTGAGGAGGCAAAGATCATTCAGCAATAGAAGACAGGTTGTTGGATGAACCAAGGTAATAGTATGCTTAAGAATTGTTTCTTCCAGATACAAAACGTGCATAAAATTGGAGCCCATATTAGTCACACTTAGTGTGAGTCATCATCCTCTCCCCGCCCCCATTTCCTAGATGCCACACAGAGATCCATTAAAGGGTACCCAGTTGCTCCTCTTCTACAAGAGAAAAAAAAATCTTGGTTGACAGTACTTGGAACCCCTTAAGATCAGTGTGGGTGATGGGCTGAAGGAAAAGAGCCCTTGTGATGTTTTGGCATTTTGATGAGCCCTTATGATGCTTTGGTTTTCTCCAAAAACCCAAAATATTTTTGACACCCCCAGCATTCATTTGCTGCCCTCATGCCTACTTTATCCGATACAACAAGAACAATAGCTTCATTATTAGAAACCTTTGACTTAAGTAAGTCTTCTACCTGAATCTACTGCATCATGTAAATGAGAAGTAAACAAAAGCAAGCCAACTCTTCCACACACCACATTTTCTCATATACCAAGCTGCAACAGAATGAACTATGTGGGCTTAAAAAAGGGCTCATTAAGTGAATTTGTAAAAAGATATTCACTCCTTCCCCAATTGCAGAACACACTGCTGGGAAGCTTTTTCTGACTTGTTTTAACTTCATAGAAACATTTCCTTTTAGAATGTTTGCTCTAAGTATGAACACATATATATTTAGAGAGGTAGACAGAATTTTATATAAAATTTCCCCAGCAAATGACATGGGATAGAACATGTTGTCCTTTATAAATGACTTCATTTTTATAGTTATCCTTCTTGACTATGTTGCATTCTATAAAAAAGAACCAATGAAAACTAAATTAGTGTTCAAGCTGGAGGTACAGTGACCTAAAGGAATCTAAGCTGAAGTGTTTGGTTCTATAAGCAGTTTGTTAAGTGGTTGGAAGCTTGTCATTTCATTCAACCAAAAATAACATGAGAATTTTTCACTTTTAGATTGCTTATTTAGTATAGAAAAATTCAGAAAAAATTTACACCTCAAGTTTAAAGAGGTGCTAAATTCTATCAATTCTAACAACAAAAACTATAATTAATAAGTCAATATAGCAATGTCTACAATAGACATCACTTGTTTTGATTCTGATGATTCTACCAAATCTAGGTTTTCAAAAATTATGTGATCTTTGAGGAGGTGATAGAGACTCAGTTCCTTCACCTGAAACAGGGAAAGTATTGCCAGTCATTATGGTTATGTCTTGGTCAGCATTATGTGATAATCCAAGATTACTAACCACATAAATTAGAGGAAAAACGATTCATTTCTTTAGTTTTTGGATATTTTGAGATTCAGTCCATATAAGATGGGTGTCTGTGGAGCTTAACTCATGGCAGTGGGAAGTGGAGAAAAAGAGAAAGAGAGCAAGAGCACAAATTTCTGTTCTTGAAACATGGAGGCAGAAAACGAGAGAGAGAGAGAGAGAGAGAGAGAGAGAGAGAGAGAGAGAGAGAGAGAGAAGGGTTAGGAGGAATCATATAATCCCCAAGGCCATACCCCTCAGGGACTCCATCTTAGCAACTAAATCCAGCTTCCAACATAACTACCATGTTTCCATGAAGGCTAGAGGCACATTCTAATTGCAAACCATTATACTTTACCTCTGACCCCCTAGACCATGTGGTCACCTCTCACTGTAAAATGAACTTGGTCCACCTCCAAGAGTTCCTACAGTCTTAATAGTTCTAGCATCACTCAGTCCAAAGTTCAAAATCTCCTTTGAGATTCAATGTAAATGTTTGGCTGTAAGCTACTATGAAAACAAGTCAATGTGGCAATGTCTACAACAGACATACAACAATGTATGTAAGCAAGTTACATACATTTAATGTACAATGGCATAAACTAAACATTTACATTCCAACAGGGAGAAATAGGACCATAGGAAAAAAATGAGACCCAAACAGTATTAAGATCTAGCAGGGCAAAAATTTGATCCTGAAACTCCACTTCTGGCATCCAGAGCACATGGTGGTGAGATGTGATCTTCACATAGCCTTGACAGCCCTACATCTATGGCCTGGTTGGTTGAAATGGGCAGCATATTTGCTATTATAGCCTGTCTCCATGCTCACAGCTTGCAGCTTTTTCTTGCAGTCATTCCATGTTTCTGGTATCTTTAAATTTCAGGGGTTTTCCTTGCAACCTTGGATTTACCCTTTAGCTACATAAAATGCCCTATTTAGGTCTGTTTTCAGGGATTCTGACCCTGCTACATGTTGTCTGGCTTCCCATGCCTTCTTTTGAAATTTGAGGGAAGACTCCATGACCCCTTTTCCCAGAAAAGCCAGCATTATGTGAATGTAGAGATCTGCTACCAAGATCCATCTCTGAGCCATATATGAATTAGGAAATATACATGGTATCTGTTCAAACTGTTAGGATATCAGTTTTTTTTTAGTTACTTTGATATTAATTCCATACATAAAAGAAGGTTAAGCACTGTACAAGGCCTTCTTTCCCAAGATTGTTACAAGGGAAACAGGAGCTTCTCATAGGCTCTTTGCTCCTAAGGCATGTATAGAAAAGAAGTCATTAATATTAATCAATTGCTTTGTTGAACTCAAAGAAATAAAATTTAACTAATACTCAAAAGATTTAAATAATTTTGGGGCCAGATCTAACTAACATGAATTTATTTCTTATATATAGTGAATTTTCAAATTTTTTTCTCCTGTAGAAACCTGCATAGCATGGCTTACTTTTTTGTTACTATTTGGAAACTTTTTCCTGTATAGGAAGATATCAATTTGTTTTATTTATTTCTCATTCTAAAATATTTAAAAACAGAACTTTAAGAAAATTTCCTTAAATTAAAAGTAATTAAATAGCCTGGGACAGTTGTAGAGTTTGTTATTTTATGAATGTACTTTTAGCACTGCCACTTTTCTTGGAAACAGAACATTTGTTAATATTTGGTAATTGAAATTTGGAGAAACTTGTTCTATAAAAGTTAACTTAAAAGAAAACTTCTCGTACTTATGGAAAAATTCTGGAACATTTTTTCCCCACACAATTTTTAAAGACAGTAAGAATCAATGTGTTGCTTCTATTGTAAGAAAAAATGCGACCTAAGTAAGTGGAAGAGAAGCTTTGTCAATGTAGAAAATTCTACTTAAATCTAAATGACTACTCAGTTTAATAACATGCTACACATTCACATCTTCCTGTTTTTTACAAAAAATTAAAATGTGGAAAGACTGATAAATATAGTCAAAGTAATATATGTTTCCATAATTCAGAAGGGATATGAGTCCATGCATTGTAAAATTTCTTCAGGAAGAAAAATTGCAGATAAAATGAAATTTGTTTTTGTTTTTGTAGCACATAATCTATAACAGGAAAACTTGTAGGACAGATGACAGATGATATAACCACAGGAGAGAAGGGAGGAAAGAAGAGGGGAGAAAAGGAAGCAATAACATAACAATAAATATAAAACCATGTCGAGGCAAAGACATAGGAGATTATACAAAGCAACAGAACAGCAATCAACTCTCTAACAGCAGAAGAGAGAGTTGAAGATTTAAGAGCTCTGATATCTCTAAGGAGAAGTAGAAACAACATATTACTTGATCATTAGTCCTAAAAGTTTCATGATATTATTCTTTTTTTGTTTATTTGTTTGTTTTTGGTACCCAGGGGCATTCTACCTCTCAGCTACATCCCCAGTCCTATTTTACATTTTTAGTTTGAAACAGAATCTCACTAAGTTTTGGAGGACATCAAATGTTTCTGAGACTGCCACAAACCTCTTGTCTCAGCCTCTGAAGTACTGGGATTAAAGATGTGTGCCAACCACCCAGGTTCATGGTGCTATTCTTGGAGTTAATTCTTAGTCCTGTATTTATTTTCACTGGGTTGTATCTGGCTATACTACTTACTATCTATCATCCTGGAGTAAATTCTATAACCATTTTGTGCCTTTTTCCTCATTTGTGACCCAGGTGCTTTATAAATTGTTTAATGAGTGCATAAGACTTGATTAGGTTGTTTTGAGAAGTACCACTCTTAGGCCCAGGCAAGAGGGCTTCTGCTCTGTGCCTTGCTTGATGAAGGATTTTGCATACTACACACAAAAATAAAGCACATACCAGCACACCAGCATAGTGCTCGCAAACATAAAAACCTGCTTCTGTGGCATCTTTATGAACTCAGGGAAAATGCTTTTCCAAATCAAGTGTTCTATATCCTCCAGAGAAAAGGCAACTACGTCCAATTCCAGACTTTGAAGATTGTTCCTTTGCCTATTTCTGGGAAGAAAACTGATGAAAAACGTTGGGATGACTGTCTTGGAAGCTCTTTTCAAATCCTTTCTCTCAATATGTCACTATTGTTAAAAAGTTTGTTGCTTTTAAAAAAATATTTTTTACAGTTTTTTTGTTTGTAGTACTGTCTGAGCCATACTCCCAGCCATATTTTTCATCTTTATTTTGAAACAAGGTTTTGCTAAGTGTTGGAGGGCCTCCCTAAGTATCCGAGGCTGTCTGTGAACCTGTGATCCTGCTGTCTCAGCCTCCCAAGTACTGGGATTGCAAGCATAAACAAACTGGTTTGAATATGGTTTAATTCATGGTTTTCAAGTGCTAGTAAATATTTTGACAAAGCATGAAGTTTCCCTGAATCACATCTTCAACTTAAGAAATTAGTTTTTATACATATGATGATTTAGGTTTTCCAAGAGTAGACCATTTTGATTGACCAAGTATTTATGTATACAGTATAAACTATGAATAATTGCACTCAGAAAATTCACCACTAGATTTGACTAATTTGTGATTTTTTATGAATTTATTTTGTTTTTAAATAAAAAATTAATTTATTATAACAAATAATATCATGCATTTGATTGTAAACTGAGTCTTAAAAGAATAAGTGTGAGTAATGAGTACATATATATTAATAGACACATATATACACATTTGAATGTGTATGTACGTGTAATGATCATTTAGTACTTCAACAATTCTTTGTTTTAGTTATTTATTTATTTTTATTTTTATTTTTGGTGGTAATGGGGGTGGAACCCAGAGGCCTTCTACCTCTGGGCTTTACTCCTAGCCCTATTTTATATTTGTATTTGGAAACAGGGTCTCACTAAGTTGCTGAGAGCCTCACTAAGTAGCTGAGGCTGGCTTGGAGCCTCAGAGATCCTCCTGTCCCAGCCTCTCAAGTGCAGGGATTACAAGCGTGCGCCACCACACCCGGCTCAGTTCTTTGTTTTAAACCTGTTAACAAGAGTGCTTGATGACATAAAATGTCACAAAGACATTGTTTCACTCTACTCAAGACATATAGAATCTTCATTTTTCTCATCTCAACAGATGCACTTGAAAATGTTGCTTAAACTTTGAATTCTATTCTAGGTCAAATATTAAATGGAAACTTGAAACAAACTGTCAATTGATTTCTTTCTGCCCGGGTAGCATCCTTTTCTTCTGTGAATGAACATGTTACAGTTTAAAGAAATCACAAAGAGGATGAGAACTTCAATCAGTAAATCGAAAATATGCTTCTCAGAAATCCAAGTTACAAAACGCTCGAGAGGACAAAGATGTTTCTAATATTTTACTTTATGAAAAAGAAGAAACGACTAAAAATCAAAGGGACTTGGAGTCATATTTTGTAATCTTAAAGTTATACTATAGAACTTGAACCTCTTCATCACTTTCTTGTAAAGTCTAAAGCCATGACTATACCAACACAATAAGAATTATTTCAATATTATTTACTAAAGTTTCAGAGAAGTAATGGTTAAAAGTGTTTTTTCCTTCTGTCTTTTGCAGAAGGATAAAAAGAGAGAATAATGTGTTGCCTAAAGTAATATATTAAAAGTCTTCAATCTTAAATACTTTATTAAGCAATTAGGCAGACTTAAAATATTATCTTGGAGTTAATTATATTTACAGATGTCAAACGATTGTGCCAACAAATTGTACAGTTTAGCATATGTAATATGTTAAGTGCAAGATAGGTCTTGGAGTCAAATAATCATGGGTTCAAAGCCTGCTTCTGCCACTTTTTACTTGTGCTATTTTGGACACATTACTTTGGTAAACCTAAAACTTCTTAAATATAAAATAGGATGATAATCCCTTCTGTAACAACTCTTGGGAAGGTAAATAAGATAATATATTAATGATTGTCTTAGTTTCTGGTATAAGCACATACAGACAGTATATGTGATTGTTGTTATTATTATGGTATTACTGTTAACAGAGGTCATTAGCATGTCTTTTCTAGCCACCATCAGTTATGCCTGTTGATCTCTACATGATTGACATTAGTTCATAGAGAAAGGATGGGAGACATGATGTAAAGAAAGGTACTTGAACATCATCCCTTAGGTTGGAAAGACAGTGTGCCCTGGAATGTACAGAAATTTATATATCAAGAAGTGGAAAATGTATAATTCACTATACCTTAAAGGGAAGACTTCTGAATATCTTAACTTTATTTACCTGATGTGCCCTATGTAAGAACCTCTAAGAAAATATATTGCATATTATCAAAACTATATATATATATTTTTTTGTATTTATTTTTGCATTAACAAAACTGAACATGAACAATTGTATCAGCATTTTTATTTATTCTGACAACAGTAATTCATCTTGCAAAAATAAATCCAACAGTTTGTTTTTGCTTGGTATTTTTAAAAGTGTGTTTTACAGACTTAACTTGCATAACCTCCTAATGATGATGGCATTGAAGCCTTTGATAATGAGGAGAAGTTTATGTAGGCATTTTTTGTACTGCTCAAAAAAAAAAAATATATATATATATATTAGAATTTTTTCCTAATTTGCAGGTCTCAACAGAAATACCATTAGATCTCAGAAACTACCATTTTTATAATTTTTTAATGGTAGTGATTGGTTCCAACTTTAGTGCAAAGGTCAAATTATTAAGCCTTGGAAGGTATAAGGTGCTTTGTTAAGTTATCTTTTGCAAGAGAAATTCAAAGTATACTAAAATCAAAGTATATTAAAATAGACTAAAAGGAGAAGCTTATTAGATACTTATTAGATATTTGAAATTTGAAGTTTGAATAAATGAAATTGAACTAGTCCTTTAAATCAAAATGACAAGGTTAAATAGTGACAAGAACTGTGAAGAAGCTTTCGATTTTTCTATTTAGAAGCTATTAAGATAGCCTTGTTACTATTTCATAGATGTCATTAGATAGCATTTCATTCCTGGGGCAGAAACAAAGGACTTTGTTACCCCATCAAGTTATATGAATGCCAGACACCATATTGACATTAGTTTTTCTAGTTGCAGAGTCCTGCAAAGGATAAGCAAGATGCCTAGATGGATGCTGCTATACATAAACAAAACTGACCTTGTCATCCTTGAAGTCTGTTCATCTTACGGATTCCATTGCCTTTATTGAAAACAGTAAGCAGGCTTGCATGTGTCCGAGGTAAGGGAATACATCTCAAAATTATGAGCTCAGAAACAATTTTGAAAAATGTCCCTTCAAAAAATGAGGAGGCAGTCATGGTGGCGCACACTTGTAATCCCAGTACTTTGGAGGCTGAGACAGGAGGATCACAGGTTTGTAGCCAGCCTCAGCTACTTAGTGAGTTCCTCTGCAACAATAAAGAGTGAAAAATGGGTCTGGGAGCATAACTTGGAGGTAGAATGCCCTTGGGTTCAAGTCTCAGTACTGAAAAAAAAATGTCCTTGAGGGTTTTGGCAAGTCCATGTGTGTGAAGACTAAAGATACATGGAATATAATTAAAAAATAGAGCCTGACTAAGCAATGACGATTTTTTTGTTATACTCTGCATAACAATTATATATTACTCTACTTAATATACTGCTACTTTTCAACTAAATTGGTTTCCTAAAGCTATATGGAGGATGATTCCAGTGATTCCCGCCTGCTGGTATTCATGCCCTTGTATTATTGACCTCCAATGAGTATAGGTAGGCTTTGTGATTTGCTTCTGACCAATAGAATATGGCAAAAGAAATGGGATGTCACTGATATTATTTAAAAGATGCTGTCTCAGCGGAGTAGACATCTGACCTATGTTTTGCTGGCTTGATAAGGTGGTAGACATTTTGGGGCAACACACGTGGGAAGGAACTGTGAGAAGTCACTGAGAGCACGAAGCCAGATTTTTAGTCCTTCAGCTGCAAAGAAATGAATTCTGCCAACAGTCTAAGTAAAACTGGAAGCAAAGTCTTCCCTTGGGCCCAGATGAGAAAGTTGCCTGGTCCAAAGCTGAGGGTACTGCCAAGCCATGCTCAGACTCTGGATCCACAAAAATCGTGCAATAAGTGCTAAATTTATCTCACTAAATATGTAATATTTTACTGCACAGCAGACTGTAAATGTACTCAAGGAATTCAACATATATTGGTGTTGAAATAGATATATTTCAAAAATAGCAATTCCAATTATTTCTAATCAATGCAGAATAATAAAATTAGTACTTAAAATATAAAATATAGAATATACCTATACTTTCATTCTTATGTATATTTCTGTTAAAATTGGTATTATCACCTAGATTTAATTGTTATAAAATTATAAACTGAGCAGTGTAAACCTGGTGGTCCCTAATGAGTTTTAGCTTGTTAAAAAAAAAACAAAAACCCTTGCTTTAGTGAGTACAAAGTGATTAATAGTAAAGTCTCTGATTTCTGGGCTCTTACAACTGAGGGGATGTTTAGTGCTTAACACAGGTGACATCATGGTGTTGGGTAGTGAAGAACTGGCCATCAGTCTAGACAACCATTAGAAAGGGCATCTTTTGGTCAAAGAGAAATTACTGTAATTTCCACTATTAGTTTC
This sequence comes from Muscardinus avellanarius, assembly GCF_963383645.1. Taxonomy (NCBI): domain Eukaryota; kingdom Metazoa; phylum Chordata; class Mammalia; order Rodentia; family Gliridae; genus Muscardinus; species Muscardinus avellanarius. The sequence goes on from NC_137786.1 coordinate 39,527,652, forward strand.
TTGGGGATAACAAGCCAGTGGTAGCCAACATGTACAAAGCTAATGGGAAAAAGTAAATCTCCACAGAAATCACTTTATAAAGACTAATGACTTCGTGCAAATGGTAATGGTTTTCCACTGAGAATCTGTCAAAGACAGAAAATAAGGGCGAGGCTCAAGTGGGTGTGGGGTAGAAAGTAGATCCACTAAATATAGGAAAAGAAGAAGGTATATCAAACCAAAATAGACTGGGAGCTTAGATACAGTGACTAGGGACTAGGAACTCATGACAGTTTTTTTTTTTAATGAAGAGGAAGCACAAATTAAGAGAAAAATAAATTTGTGTAATATTGAACCTTATTGATTAAATTTATCTACAAGCTAACATTTAATAAACTTTATAATATATGCTATATATTACATATAATATAAACTTTATAATATATGTATAATGTATATAATATAATATATTTATAAAATGGAATATAATATAATATATTACATATAAAATAAACTTTATAATATATGCTATATATTACATATAAATATATAAAACATATATATGTGAGTTTATCTGTCCTTATCCAATAATTTTTCATTTTAATAATATTGCAAGTTAAATCACTTAAGAATACATGCAGTGATATATCTACACATATATATTTCACTGCCTATATTATATATATATATATATATATATATATATACACACACACACACACACACACACACACACACACACATACCCTTGGCCTAGGTGATAGTCACATGACTATTATAATTCAGGATGTGTTGTCCAATACTAGAATATTTTAAAGTGATTTGCAAACATTGTTGATCAACCTCCACTAATGACCTTTGAATATATGATTATTTGTATTTTGCACATAGAAAATTGGTTTGCATGGTATAAATATGAGAATTAAAATATAAAAAATTAAGAAATAAAAATTTTAGTAATACCATAGTATTTGGTTTCTTTTTTTTCTTTTTTTTTTTTTGCGGATCTGTGGATGATGGAACCCAGAGGCATTTGACCTCTGAGCTACACCCCTGCCCAATTTTTTATTCTTTATTTTGAAACAGGGTCTCAATGAGTTGCGAAGGGCCTAAGTAGCTGAGGCTGACTGCGAACCGCGATCCTCAGGTCTCAGCCTCCTGAATACTGGGATTACAAGCGTGCGCCACCACGCCCTGCTTGTATTTGGTTTCAATTGCTATTTGTCTGCATTTTGTCCTAAATATGGCAGTAGATTATTTTTCTAAGTATGAAAGGCTATGACTGGCAGAGGTTAAATCAGGTGTGCGGAAGTATCTTGGACCACCACACACACATTGGGGTGTGAGCAGTTTCTCCCCTGGCAAGGATCCTGCTCGGTGCTCATTAGCCAGTCTTGGGAGGCATGGGAGCATAATTTCATTTTACAAAGTTTTGTGAATATTTTCTAAAGTGTGAGTTTTCTACTTGAATTTTACAACATATCTGCTACAACAATATAGATATTTGTTATGCTTAAGTTGACAGCTATGAATCTAGAGGCAATAAGTAACTGCTGGTTTTTATTCCCTCTAACTGTAGAGGGGCAGGAGATGGGATCGCAGTACCTATCAGTCAAGCAGTAATTAAGCAAGAGATCATTTATTATTTCATTTTTACATTTCTGTGGAATTTGTCAAAAATTTGAAATTCTTTTTTTTTTTTTTTGTACTAGGGATTGAACTCAGGTACATGCTTTCTCTGAGCCACACCTTCTGCCCTTTAAAAAAAAATAGGGTCTCCCTAAATTGCTAAGTATTTCTAACTTGCTGAGGCTGAACTTGAACCTGTGATCCTCCAGTATCAGCCTTCCAATTACTGAGATTTCAGGTGTGCACCACAGTGCCTGGCTCTGAAATTAATTTCATAAGCATTTAGAATGAAGAAAGCTGGCCTTTTATCAGTTATATGCAAATCCAAGTGAGGAAATATTTAGGAACTTGTTTTGTGCATTTGTTTTGGTACACATATATAATTTCAGTACTTGGGAGGCTGAGGCAAGGAGGATCACAGGTTCAAGGTAAGCAGTGTGATATTTAGAAAGACCCTGTTACAAATTAAAAAAAATAGGGCTAGGGTTGTAGTTTAGAGGTATAATATCTCTGCCTTTAATCCTCAGTACCACAAAAATATTTTTTTAGTTTTTTGTCTTTATTTTAATTTTGTATTTTACAGGTTTATTGAGATACAATTCAAAACATACAATTAAACCATTTAAAATGTACAACTTAATAGATTTTATTAGGTTTACATAGGTCTTCAACCACCACACAATCAAATTTAGGACATTTGTATTACCTACAAGAGAGGTTGATACTCATTACCAGTGACTCTCCTTTACTTCTCCCTATTTCAAGACATAGAAACCACCAATATGTTTTCTCTAAAAATTTACCTATTCTAGACATGTCATATGAATGGACTTATACAATGTGCAGTTTTGGGGGACTAACTTTTTCACTTAAGGTTTACAAGTTTTTTCCATGTTGTAGTGTGTACCAACACTCCTTTTATATTTTATTTTATTGGTGCACTGTATTCATACATTATAGTGGTATTTAAAAAAAACTTGTGTAGACATACATGCACACCTCACCAAGTCACCCCCATACAATTTCCACCCCTTTCCCTCCCCAACCTTCCCTTCCATGCTTGGCTTAATGATTTACATCAATACATTTGTCTAAATGTATAATGTGCCTTAGAGAGCTCCCCCTCCCATCCCCTCGGTTAGGTTGCCTTATTTGCTCTTCTATAGGATCTCCTTTTTCACCTAGAGCTCCTCCTATGAGCCATTTCACTTTAGCTTTCCCATATTAGTGAGAACATCCAATTTCTTACTTTTTACGACTGACTAATCTCGCTTAGCATAATGTCCTTCAGTTTCATCCATTTCCCTGAAAATGATGTAATTGTATTTTTTTTTTTATGTCTGAGTAAAATTCCACTGTGTACATATCCTATAGCTGTGTAATCCATTCATCCATGGATGGACATCTTGGTTGGTTCCATAGTTTGGCAATGGTGAATTGCGCAGCTATAAACATAGATATGCATGGATTAGTTTGGTAGTTTTGTTTGCTTTCTTTTGGATAGATACCCAGAAGTGGTAATGCTGGGTGAAATGGTAAATTTGTTCCCATTCTTCTGAGGATCGTCCATACTGTTTTCCAAAGTGGTTGCACTAGTTTGCAATTCCACCAACAATGTTTTAGAGTTCCCACTTGCCCTCATCCTCGCCAGCATCTGTTGTTGTTTGTGTTTTGAATGATTGCCATTCTAGTTGGAGTTAGGTGAAATCTGTGGGTGGTTTTTATTTGCATCTCTCTGATTGCCAATGATGTTGAACATTTTTTTAGGCATTTATTGACCATTTGAATTTCTTCTTTTGTGAAGTGTCTATTAAGTTCACTTGCCCATTTTTTAGTTGGATTTATTTTTTTTGAGATGACCATACTTCCAAAAGTTATCTGCAGATTACCAAGATCATTCCTCACAGACATAGAAAAATCAGTCCTTAAATTCATTTGTAACAACAAAAAAACCAGAATAGCCAAAGTAGTTCTCAGCAACAAAAAACATGCAGGAGGAATCACAATACCTGACTTTAAACTATACTACAAAGCCACTGTAATAAAAATAGCATGGTACTGGCACAAAAACTGATACATAGACCAATGGAGCAGATTAGAAGATTCAGAAACGAAACCACACACTCACAGCCAACTGATATTTGACAAAGGGGCCCAAAACGTGCAATGTGTTCAATAAATGGTGTTGGCAAAACTGGTTATCCATATGCATAAAAATGGAATTAAATCCCACCTTCTCACCCTGCACAAGAGTCAATTCAAGATGGATCAAAGACTTGGAAATTAGACCAGAGACCTTGAGGCTCCTTGAAGAGGGCATAGGTCCAACACTGCAACACACTGGCACAGATAAAAAAACTTTCTCAACAAGACCCAAAAGGCACAAGAAACTAAAAGGCAAATCAATACTTGAAGCTGCATGAAACTGAAGAGCTTCTGTTCAGCAAAGAAAACGGCCAAGATCCTCAACTGAGAGCCAACAGAATGGGACAAGATTTTTGCCATCTATTCCTCAGATAGGGGACTGGTATCTAGAATATACAGAGAGCTCAAGAAACCCAACACTCCTTTTTATTATCAAATAATATTTCATTGTGGAAATACATCAGATTTTATTTATCAAGCTAATACATATTTTAGTTGATTCTACTTTTTTTTACTATTATGCATAACTCCATTATGAACACATATGTATAGTGTGTGTGTGTGTGTGTGTGTGTGTGTGTGTGTGTGTGTGTGTGTATGTGTGTGTATAACTGGGGATTGAACCCAGGGACATTCTATCTCTGAACTATACTTCATGCTCTATTTTATTTTTTAATTTGAAATGGTCTCACGAAGTTGCTGAGGCTGGCCAGGAACCTGTGCTCCTCCTGTCTCAGCCTCTAAAGTACTGGTATTACAAGTGTGCACCACAACACCCAGCTGTTATGCACACAGTTTTGTGTAGATATATGCTTTCATGTATTTAGGAATGGAATTGATGTGTTGTAAGGCAATTCTGTTTAATCACTTGAGAAACTGCCAAAGTGTTTTTCAAAAAGGCTGCTTTTCCCATCTCACCAGCATTGCATGACTGCTCTCATTTCTCCACATCATCAACAACACTCCTGGTGTTATTATCTGTATTTTTGATTAGAGGCATCCTAGTGGGTGTGAAGTGGTATTTCATTGCAGATTTCATTAGCATACATCTGTAACTAGTGATGTTCAAAAATCTTTTCACGTGTGCGTCTTCAGAGTTTGACTGTGTGCCTGTCATTTAGAAATAGCTACTTATTTGCTTAGAGTATAGAAACCCATTATGACTAATGATACTGCATGATGTCATTTGGATGTGTGTTTTTGTCTGTGTAATAGCCTAAGGTTCTAATCTTTGTGGAAATAACTATCTATATTGATGTAAATATTTGTAGTTTAAGAAAAGAGTATGGGGAGTATTAAGGGACAACAAAAAGAGAAAAGCTAATTTAAAATCACAACAAAAACTAAAGATTAAATTTAGGAAAAATGAGAAGTCAAAACTCAAAAAGAAAATGATAAAAATCAAGGGTGAATCAAATAGGAGCTATGTACTTTAGATGAATAAAGCTGAAATATGTTTTGCTATTCTTTTCTGATCATTATATTCCTGGAGAGTTGGAGGTTAATGCTGATTTATAAGTATAGAATCATTTAGGACAGATAAGCTTTTATTTTGAAGTCTTTATTATTATTCTGTATTAGTTAATCTATGGCTATGAAATCCCAAATGAAAAAAAAAGAAAAAAATAGAAAACTCAAAGGAGGCTTACTGGCTATATTCTATGTAGACCTTCCTACTAGATTTGATAGAGCTCACAATAAGTCAGAAACATGAGGCTGGTAACCCACATATAAAATGGAGAGTATAAAAGATGTTGGAATTGTGATAGTGAGATAGTGAAGTTTAGTCTTTTTCCACTGCAGTTTCAGAGGAGATATTGTTAGGCTCCTCAGTAAAAGATAAAAGTCCTATTTGAAGAAGGACGGATGTGGACTTCAGGAACAGAGTAAAAGATAAATCAAACTGAGTAATGAGATGTAGAAGGTAACAAGTCCAAAATATTTACATTTAAAACTGAATGGAGCCTGCAGAATGGGAGGAAATCTTTGCCAGCTATGCCTCCAATAAAGAACTAATATTTAGAATATATAAAGAACTTTAAAAAGTAACACTACAGAAGCAAATAAACCAACAAAAACTGGCAACTGAACTGAATAGACAATTCTCAAAAGAATAGAGGCAAATGGCCAATAAATATATGAAAAATATTCAACATCACTAACAATTAGGAAGATGCAAATCAAAACTATACTGTCATTCCAACTAACTCCATTTAGAATGCTATCATTAAGAACACAAACGGTAATAAATATTGGTGAGAAGGTGGGGATTTATAGGATCTCTTATACACTGTTGATGGGATTGTAAATTAGTAAATCCACGATACAGATTGCTATGGAGTTTGCTCAAAAGTCTGAGAATATAATGACCATATGACCCAGTCATACTATTCCTAGATATCTTTCCAAAAAAATTAAAGTCGGAATACCATAGTAATACATGTGTATCCATGTTTACAGCAGTATAGTTCCCTATAGCCAAATTAGATATCCATTAATAGATGGGCAACCTAGATAGATAACGTAGCTGTCCATGAATAGATGAATGCATAAAAATATGGTGTATGTACACAGCAAAATTTTACTTAGCTATAAAGAACAAAATTATGTTATTTTCAGGGGAAATAGATGGAACTAGATAATGCTAAGTGCGATCAGTGAGTCTTGGAAAGTCAGGGTCAATTTTTTCTCTCACATGTAGGAGCTAGAGAGAGAAAATAGAAAATAAAAGGAGTTCAGATAAATATGAGAAATCATTAGAATATTAAAAGAAGATTGTAAACATATAGTGATAACACACTTTACTTCCTTATTTTCTTTATAATAAACTACAGATAAAATAATTTAAGATAATGTACTAACTAAGCCAATCGTGGCTATATAAAAAGATACAAGAACTACAACTGAAATTGTTTAGTTCCCAATGAAATGATTTTTCTTTCCAATATTACTTCAGGTATTTTCTAAGTCAATAAAAAGTTAGTTCTTTTTTATCTTTTTAAATCTTTTTTCTTTCATCTTTTTAATTTTTTTCTAGTTCTTCATAACGTGAAGAAAATATTTGAAAATAATAATTAATTTAGGTTTAACAAACTATTATTCAGTTTCTCTCCCATTATTTTTCAGTTTTGCTCTGACTACCATTTTGAAATCAAAACAAAACAAAAACTATTTTATTCTAGGACTTAAGTGCCTACAGTTCTCTTCCATTAACCAAGCATAGTATTAGGCATAGATTTTACTTTATAATGGTTAAATATTGTACAAGACCTATAATATAAAAAATGCTATATTTGTATAAAATATATTAATTAGTAAATCTCTAATAATGACTGCTACTTTTTCAAAGATTGATCTGACTTTATTATTAAAATAGAAAATAATTTCGTGGTGCACTTGACTGATAGAACTTACCTACACAGTAATTTTACACTGCAAAACAAAATAACATAAAGTAAAATAAAACAAACAAAAAATAAATTTTCTTAAAGTGTTGGATAAAAAGATCATATAGGTATTGGCTAAATCGTATTCAAAAGTATTTCTGCCTTTGCCTATGTTTTATTTTTTAAAAATATGTATTATGCTATGTAAATGCAGAAATAGTTGTGGCCTATTTAGAGTGCTACATATTAAATTTCGAATCAAGCCGGGCGTGGTGGCGCACGCTTGTAATCCCCGCGCTTGGGAGGCAGAGACAGGAGGATCGCGCAGGTTCGAAGCCAGCCGTGTGAGCTGGTTTCCAAATAAAAATGTAAAAATAGGTCTGGGAATGTAGCCCGGAGGTAGAAGGGCTTCCAGGAACCCCAGTGCCACCAAAAAAGAAAAAAAAATTCAAATCAAGAATAACCTCTCTCTGTTTCTAAGTTGTTTACAAATGTTTCCTCCTCCTTAAGGTCTTTAGAGAATTTGGAATGCCAAGAAAATGAAAGAATCTTGTACAAAGCATCTGCACACCATCCATGAGCTTAGTGCATATTTGTTGATAATGGGGCTGATGATAAATCACCACTTCTTTGTTATGTCTCAGAGCGGTTTATCTGCACTGGAATGTTTCTTGTTAAAAATGATGTCTTCCTCCTACACGTTGGTTTTTAGTGTCCCCTGGTGAGTACCTTCATAGAAACGGATGTAAGAAAGTTGTTACCCTCTTTGGGGCATTCCAACTGGCAATTATGAAGAGTATATAGAGCTTGAATGAAGTCTCTTTAAGCCTCTGTTTAAATAGATTTTCAACATGTGCTTAATTACAAAAGATATTCACCAAAACCAAATTTTGCAAGCATAGTTTAAAATAAAACTTAAAAGATACTGTGCAAAAGTAAATTTTTACAAATGTAGTGTTAATATGATTTATCCATTATTTTCCTAAAGAGGAATTTTCTTCTTTTCTCCTTTTTTTTTTTTTTTTTTTAAGGGAACACAATTTGAATGACCACTTTGTGTGAAGAATCAGATCCTAGATTAGGATCAAAAAAGAGGTTACAGTGGGAGATGAGCTAGATTCCTTTTCACAAGAAAATGGTCTGAGATGTTTCAGTATAGATATGCCTAATTCACCTTTAAGCTTTGTGTAGACACAAATATAATTACTTATCTTTCTACGTGTGAAGTTCTCATTCTTTGTATGGCTTTTCTTCCATTTAGACCTTTAATGAGGCTAAATATTTAAGGACTTTTCTTGTAAGCTTTGAAGCCTTCTTATTTTCTACAAGGAACTCTTACCACCTTGCCCACGTGTGCTTCAAATTAATCAAATGGCATCTCTTGCTGAATGGCAGGGCCGCACTGCCACAGTGGCTGGCTGCTTACTACCATTCCCACATCACTGCATGTGGCAGGAACAACTTTCACAATAAGCACTTGTATCAAATCTCTTCTCCAATGTTTTCATAAATAAGGACTGTCAGCACCCCTCAAAATTGTGCCATTTTAGTATAATACTAACTACAATAAGAGACTTAAATGAATAAAATGTAAATTTTTTCTGATTAAGTCTTAGGTTGTTTTTTTACTTTTTTTGCAAGATGAAAAATGAGTTCAGTTATTCCAATATTGATCAAAAGGATGTTGTTTTACTTTTTGGTTTTATTTTGTTTTGTTTTCAAAAAACTTCTCACATTGAATTAAGTACATAGGAGGTTTTGACTCTGTTGATTCTGGGTTTAGTTTCTGCTTTTATTTTCAGCCTAATAATTTTGTTACATGTAATTTTGCCTAGAGAATTAGCTAACACATAATCAAACTCTGTGAGTTACTTTGCCATGGCCCAAAGTGATAATCATCACATCTATCATTGTCCTTGCTGATTTTATACCACCAAATTAGGTCCCCCTCCATATATGATGTTAAGGAGATCATGGAATATATTGGAATTACCATTGTCCAAAATAAAAGATAAAAATGTAATGCATATTCAATTTACAATTGTTCACTGACATAATACACTTTCATCTTGTTACTGCAGTATTCACCCATTGAGGAAGATAATTATCGATTTGTAAGTAGTAGCAGCAGCAAATAAGCAGCTTTGAGTATCATAAAAAATAAACCTTATATCTTCTGCTAATTACTTCTCAATGTTTGGAAATTTTGCAATCACTTTTCCTTTCAGTAATTATCCAGTAATTATATAGAAGAGGAGTATGTATGGGAAGAAGAAATATAACAAAATGAGGAAGTGCCATTATTAAAAATAAGATTTAAGTGACGTTTGACTAGGAATTCTTATTCCTTACTAAAATCTTCTTTTTTATTTATATATAAAATATTATTAGCAATTGCCAAGGTGAACCCTCAAGTCCTAGTGACCTTTATGAACTACAATGTAATTACTGGTAAAATCATCTATCTACAAATATGACCTGTTTCACTTGAGTGTCATTATATACAAATTAAAACCAACCTTCCAGTTTGTTTTACTATTAAAATCAGAAATTTAATTTATTTATTATGTGTATGTGTGTATGATAATAAGTATGAAACCCAGAAGCATTCTACCTTTGAGCTATACCCCCAGAACTATTTTTCAAATTTTTATTTTGAAATAAGATCTTGGTAAGTTACTGTCTGCTGTCCCCAAACTGCAATCCTCTTGTCTCAGCCTCCCAAGTACTAAAATTTTAGACCTGAGCCACCATGTCAAGCTAAAATCAGAATTTTAAAATACTTGTTGGCCATGTGTGGTGGCTCACGCTTATAATCCCCGCGCTTGGGAGGCAGAGACAGGAAGATTGTGCAGGTTTGAAGCCAGCCTCGCTGGCTTAAGATACCCTGTTTCCAAATAAAAGAAATATAAAATAGGTCTGGGAGTATAGCCCGGAGGTAGAAGGGTTTCCAGGAACCCCAGTACCACCACCAAAAAAAAAAAAAAAAAAAAAAAATGCTTGTTGAATGTCACTACACCATGGTCACTCTCTTTCCCTAAAAAAAGCTCATATTTATAACATAATGCAATAATTGTTAGTACTATCATGGTATATAAGAAACTTTCATAAATATTGGTGTTCAGTTTTCTTCTGTCAAAAGTATAAACTGAATTTTATTGACAGCATATATTTATAGAATAATAAACTAGAGTTGAGAGGGTGCTATCCTTGGGAGCATGGCTCTCCACAACACTGTGCTGTTGGGGAAGCAATTGACTAAGTCATTGCTTAACAGGAACAACCTCTGATTGTACTGTATCATAACAATCTTTGATTGTACTGTACCATATTTATTTCAATCATAAAATCTAAGTGAGTGCAATCAGAAGATAAGTATTTAAAGGTATTTGATGCCATTTACTTTGTGTTTTATATTTCTCAAGCCCTTTTTAAATAATGAGTTGGCTTGAGTGGCCCAGGAATAATGGAACAGGGGCTATTTTTAATTAGTGACAATAGCCCAGGAAAGATATATTTCCTTGATTCATGTCAAATGGAGTTGTTTCAATAACACAACTAATAACTTGCTGTCATGATTACCTATTTGGGTCACTGCAAATGCAATCACTGAATTCTGGTCTTCTTTGGTGCTTACTGTAGCTTTTGCTGGCCATTTTTAAAAGTTTAAATACAGCTTTTTAGTTCTCTTAGGGCTATATAGCCACAGGAACCCTGAAGATATTTGATTCCCTAATGGGAGACATAAAGCTCATGAACTAAAAGGACACATAAAATTTCAATTGCATTTTCACTCACCAATGGCTTAATAAGGCCTAAACTCTTATTCAGACACATAATGAGCTTTCTCAATGGAAAGGTAAACAGAACTATAAATTATGATTAGGTAAGTGTTCTTCCCTAGTGAGACAAATTAGTCAACATTTATTCTGCAGCTGTGATACATAGATGTTATACTTAAAATCTTTCTGGATAAATCTGGCAAAAATAATTAAACATGTCTAAAACAGGCCTCTTGTTCAAGACAAGTGCATTTGTGTAGTCCAGTGCCATAATGTACATCTTATTTTGTCATTTTCACTCTCTGGCAGTGATAAGGAAATTCAAGAGAAGAAATTTAGATGCTACTAATTGCAAGGGAGAAATGAATACACTCCAGGAAGTCTTGCATATGAAAATATTCTCCAACTGAAAGTTCCTGTGATACTCCAGATTTTTAAACCACTATTTACATAAAAATCTGATAACTTAAATGAAGATATTTGATGCAATAAAATATCCAATATTAAAAATCAGAGTTTTTAAATTTCAGTCTTTCAAAATTAGTGTTTCATTAAGTATGGAAATTAAAAAAAAATTTATTGGTGCATTGTAGTCACACATTTTAAATGGGGTACAAGATGGTAGAGGCATACATGCACACATCACATCATGTAGCCCTTACCCAATTCCCACCAAATTCCCTCCCCATCCCTCCTTCTCATGTTTGGCTTAATGATTGGCTTTGATATGTTTGTGAATGTACATCTTGTACATTAGGGATATTAGGGAATTTTCCTCTTAGAGCAGTTTCTTTTTTCTAACTGCTGGGATGGAAACCAGGGGTGTTCTACCTCCAAGCTACACCCCCAGTCCTATTTTTTAGTCTTTTATTTTATTTATTTATTTATTTATTTATTTATTTATTTATTTATTTATTTTGGCCATTTGATTATTTTACTTTTTGGTTCTGGAGACTGACCCAGGAGTGCTCTACCACTGAAATGCATCCCCAGCTCTTTTTGTTTGTTTGTTTTATTAGTCAGGTTGGTCTGCTATAACAAAGAATCACATACTGAATAATTTTTAAAAAAAACTTATTTTTCATAGTTCCATAGGTTGGAAAATTCATATTCAGGTGTGAGATGATTTGGTTCATGGTGAGTTCTTTCTTCCTGGCTTACCGAGAGCCTCCTTCTGGTGGCATTCTTCTTCATTGTGAAAATGTTGGAGCTGTGGCAGCACTTAATTTCTTTTCTTATTAGGAACCCAGCCATATCAGATTAAAGACCACATGGCAGAGCCTGGTGATATATGCCTATGTTCCCAGTACCCTGGAGGCCTAGACAAAAAGATAACAAGTTGAAAGCCAATCTCAGCAACTTAGTGAGGGTGTCAGCAACTTAGTGAGATTCTGTTTAGGAAGAAAAGATAAAATAGGACTAGAGCCATTGCTCAGAGATAAAATGTCCTCATGTTCAATCTCCAACAACATAATAAATACATAAATAAATAAATAATAAATAGCCCAATCTCATAACCTTACTTAACCTTTATTGCTTCGTCATAGCCCCTAGCTCCAACTAATCACATTGAGGGTTAAGGATTCAGCTCATGAATTTTTTGGGACACAAAATTTTAGTATCTGACATGTATGAAAACCTGGCTTGGATGTTTTTAAGATATGCATTTCTTTTTATTTTAATCATTAGAAACACTTAGCCAGGCAGTGTTGTGCATGCTTATAATCCCAGTATTTGGGAAGCTGAGAGAGGAGAATTGGAGATTTGAGGTCAGTGTCAGCAATTTAGCAAGACCCTCTATAACTTACTGAGACCCTGTTTCAAAATAAAAGAATAAGCCAGGCATGACAGTGCACACTTGTAATTCCTGTACTTGGGGGGTGAGACAGGTGGATTGAGGGTTTGTGGGCAGCCTCAGCTGCTTAGGGAGGCCCTCTGATACTTAGTGAGAACTTGTTTCAAAATAAATAAAAAATAGGGCTGGGGGTGTAGCTCAGAGGTAGAATTCACCTGGGTTCCATCCCCAGTATCACAATAAATAAGTAAATTAATTAATTAATATAAAATAAGATAAATGAATAAATAAAACAGGAGTGAAGAAATAGATGAGAGATAGAATATCCCTGGGTTTAATTCCTAGTACTACAAAAAGAAACAGAAAAACAAAACAAACAACACATAGAATGGAAGTAAATTTGGGGTTGTTTTTTATGTTACTGCTCTACAAACAGAGATTTCTTTGAACATAAGCATACAGGTATACGTTCATATTCCTTCATAAGTGAAAAGCATACTTTTAAAGTTTTCTTTTGTTTGGTTGTTTCTGTGTCTTACTAAAACTTAACATCCTTTTTAGAAAACAGTTCTACTTAGTGTTTTTAAACATTAAATCTCAGTCACTTTAGGATATAAATCTTAAGCAATTCAGACTAATTATACTCAATTTATGAATTCCCACATTTTTCTCAAGTAAGCTTCCAAATCCCATGATGTTCAAATATTGCCAAAGTATAGGGGAAGGAAAAGATGGCTAACTGGCATATAAGTACTTGGTATTTGCCTCAGTCCACACCCTTCAGCCAGTCTAATCTTGGCCAGATTCCCTTTGAGTTCTTCTTATTCCAACCACAAAAGCTGTCTGTGTCCCTTGGTTCTTTGTGTCATGGGAAAGTTCTGCCGTGACTATATTTCTTCTCCAAGCAGAGTCCAGTAGAACCTCTGTGAGCTTCAAGTTTCACTACCTACAGAGCTAGATACATTTGTGGAAATTTATAGAATATGAATGTTATGTTAGACAGAACAATGACACCCCTTCCCTCTCAAATTTCTACATCCTAATACTCAGAATCTATACATACATGACAGGATGCTAAAGAGCTTACTTTAACACAGATAAATTGTTGTTAATTATTCAAATGAGTCTAATATCATAAGAGGAGTCTTTATAAATAGAAGAGAGCAGGCCGGACGTGGTGGCGCACACTTGTAATCCCTGCTCTTGGGAGGTGGAGACAGGAGGATCACATAGGTTCAAAGCCAGCCTCGCTGGCTTAGGAGACCCTGCTTCCAAATAAAAATTTTAAAAATAGGTCTGGGAGTTTAGCTCAGAGATAGAAGGGTTCCACCCCCAGTACCATAAAAAAAAAATAGAAGAGAGCAAATGTATTAGAGGAAGAGACATGAGGACTGAAAAGAACAGAGGAATGCCATGTGAGGATTTAACCCACCAATGCTGGCTTTGGGGGTGGAAAGCGGAATGTGGGTGGCCTCTTGAGGCAGGAAAAGGTGAGAACATGAACTGTCTTCTGGAGCCTGCAAAGGGCAAACAGTTGAGTGAAACCTTCATTTTATCCAGTGAGAGCAGTTTCAGACTTCTCATCCACAGAACTCTACAGTAGAAAATAGGTGTTGTTTGGAGCCACTACATTTATGCTAGTTTGTTGTAGCTGCAATAGGAAACTAACAAAGATCCTTTGCCATGAATGACATGACAAACACAAGGGTTTGCTGACTTCTAGAGTTTTACCTGGGAATGTGAGCACAAGCACTTGTGCTCTAGAAGTCTCTTCTTTAACTCTGTTTCTGTATCTCCCTCTATTATTGGTAGCTTGGTGGAAACTGAGGAAGGAGTGAAGGACTTGGCTGACAACATACATTTTACAATTTTTTCTCCTTATCCTCTCTATTTCTTAGCTTATGGAAACTGTAACAAATGAGGAGAAAGACTGCTTGATTTCACATATTCTCTTCAAAATCAGTTGCATGTGGCATAAACCTCATGTGATAAACAAGACTTAGACAAAAACAAGAGAAATAGCATGGCTCTTGAAGGCTTTTGCATTTCAAAACTCTTACTTGGGCTATGCATTTATTATTATTATTATTATTATTATTATTATTAATTGGTGCATTGTAATCATATATCACATTGGAATACAAGACTTGAGAGGATATACAAGCACACATCATCCAATTAGCCCTCATCCAGCCCCCATCCCATCCCCTCCCCCGCCCTAGATCCCATGCTTGTTTGGTGATTAACTTTGATACATTTCTTTATGTACCTCCTGCCATTTAAAGAGGATCCATTTTCCCCTATTCCATACCCTCTGATTGGTCACCTTAGTTGCTTCACTATAGGGCCCTTTCTATAGCTCGACCTCTTCCTGTTGCCCCTTTCCTCCTAGTTATTGCCAATTAGGGGAAGCATTTGGTTTTTATTTTCTGCCATATTTCTCTGTGCATGCCGTGTTGCAAGTACCGATCCCACTTTTGATGGCCCCAGTAGTGGCCTGGCTACCCGGTGGACTTATCCAGACCTTGCTGGCTCAAGCAGAGGCCTTACCTCATGGGAGGCCCCGATTCTGGTCTCGCTTGCACTGACACCAGCCTAACCCCTCAGCTGGCTCCGATCCGGGCCTCGGTGGCCCCAGCACTGGCCTAGCCTCAAGGCAGGCTCCGATACAGGCCTCGGAGGCCTCAGTAGCGGCCTTGCCTCACAGAAGGCTTCAATGTCGGCTGCTGGCCCCGGCACTAGCCTAACCCCTTGGCAGGCTCCGATCCTGGCCTCGGAGGCCTCAGTAGCGGCCTTGCCTCACGGAAGGCTCCAAAGCCGGCTGCTGGCCCCGGCATCGGCCTAACCCCCTCGGCAGATTCTGGTCCCAGCCTCAGAAGCCCCAGCACCAGCCTTGCCTCACAGCAGGCTCCAATCCCAGCCTTGCTGGCCCCGGCACCAGCCTAACCCCTCGGCAGGCTCCGATCCCGGCCTCAGAGGCCCCAACTTTGGCCTTGCCTCATGGCAGGCTCCGATCCTGGCCTCACTGGCCCCAGCACCAGCCTAACCCCTCAGCAGGCTCCAATCCCAGCCTTGGAGGCTCCAGCACTGGCCTTGCCTCATGGCAGGCTCCAGCTCCGGCCTTGTCTCATGGCAGGCTCTGATCCCGGCCTCGCTGGCCCCGGCATCGGCCTAACCCCTTGGCAGGCTCCGATCCTGGCCTCGGAGGCCTCAGTAGTGGTCTTGCCTCACAGAAGGCTCCGAAGCCGGCCGCTGGCCCTGGCATCGGCCTAAACCCCTCAGCAGAATCCGGTCCCAGCCTCGGAAGCCCCAGCACCAGCCTTGCCTCACATCACGCTCTGATCCTAGCTTTACTGTGTCTGTCACCGGCCTTACCCCTTGGCAGGCTCCAATCCAAGCACCCTCTTCACCCAACCATTTGTCCCACATTCTTGAGGGTGCGTGGTGGTAGCATTCTGCCTCTGGGGTTATTAATTCAAAGGTCCCTGGTGTAATGCATCATATCTCTGCCTCCCCTGAGTACTGGCCACTGCCATTGCCACTGCCTCCACCATTTCAAATCTTTCCCAAGCTCTTTTTCCACTCTGAATGTTGTCCAGTGTTCCTAAGCATGTGTGACGATAGCATTCGACATTTGGTGTAATTTCTCCAAAAAAATAAGGTTGGTAGGATCTGATTTCTGCTTCTCCTGAATACAAGTCTCCACCGCCATCGCGGAGACCACTTTCAGCACCACCTTTTTCCTTGGTCTCCGCTAAACTCTCGCCTTACAGGTGATGTCCAAGATTCTTAACAATGTAGAGAAGCAGCAGTCCTCCTTCACGGGGAATTTTTCCATAAGTTCCAGTTCATGCGGATAAGTTTTGTCTGCATCTCCAGTATCCTGGCATCCACCATGGCCTTCTTAACCCCTCTCCGATATTTTTCTTTTTTCTTTTCCTTTTTTTTTTTTTTTTAATAAGAGAAGACAGTATGTATGGTTTGAGGAGGTAGTGGGATCAGGCACTCAGTAGCACTGTGACCCAACCCAGTTTTTCCACGGGTGCAGTGTGCTCCACACTACTCCACCTGGGGCCAGAGTCCTGGGACTTGGCCCTGGCTGTTCCTGGTCGGTGTGCCCCTCCCGACCCCTGCCTGGGACCCAGGGTCTTACTGGGCCCGGTTTCTCCAGGCGTCTGGAATGCTCCGCAGTCTGGCCCGGGGCCCAGAGTCCTGCGACCCGAGCCCCGGCTGTTCCGGGGTCCGGCGTGCCCTGCCCGACCCCTGCCTGGGACCCAGGGTCTTAGTACCGGGCCCAGTTTCTCCAGGGGTTTGGTGTGCTCTTCGCGGTCCAGGGCCCCAGTCAGGCTATGAATTTTGAAAGCTTATTTGAAACTAAGAATCCAAGTGTTGCTTTCTTTATTCCTTGGATTTAACTGAGTTCCTTCCCTGGGGAGAGGAAGTAAGCACATTGTGTAGGTTGGGAGATGGTTTTGTTATACAGAGATATATAGAGAAACAATATGAGTTAAAACTTCAAAATGTTAGCCTCACATAAATTCTGGACTATTCTTGTAAATTATTTAATTTTTCATTATCCTCAGTCAAATTTAATCTCAGGACATCTTTCTCCTGTCATTCAGAACTCAACCAAGCTTCTCTCTCTGTCCTCAGTTACTTACTGATTTGAAGGGTTAAGAATAGGAGTGTTTCTGATTCAGATTGCCTATGAGTTCACGGGAAGAAATGCTCAACTCAGACATCTCAGCAGACACATTTAGATTTGCTAAGTTTCCTTGTCTAGTTAGTTAAAAGCACAGTATTTCCCCAGAAGTAAAGTATTCCCAGAGGACAGTTGCAGAGAATATGTCTCCTTTCACTCCATCAACAGGGTGGGCTGCCTCAGATGCTGTTGGCCAGAGGGAACTGTGATAAATCTGAGCACTTTGGAGTCTTTTATATCACCTTTCTTTTAAACCTTTGTTCAACTGATAACAGTCTTTCTATTCTTCAGTCAAATTGCTTATTTTCTTGAGTTCCTTCCCTGGGGAGGGGAAATAAACACATTGTGCAGGTTGAGAGATGGTCTCATTATGCAGAGTTATATACGTCTTTGTATATTAGGTGGAATGATGGAGCTGGGGGTTGAAGCGAACATAGAGCCAGTGCCCAGATATGTCCTCAAGTGCAAATTCTGATTCTAATATATACCTTATTTTCTATCTTATCTTATTGCAAATCATAAATTACAATAACAGTAGATTAAATTTCAAAATGGAATGCTTTGAATCCATAATTTAGTTAAAATTCTTTCATATTTCCCCCACTTAGTATGCAGGTTCAGAAATTGCCTGCATATGATTGTAAACAAGGTTTGGAAATATATTCGTCCAGGTTGGGCTTCCAAGACAAGGCTAGATATTAAACTTAAATTCTTGATGAGTTGCTTGTTCTTTATATTAAAAATAATACTTCAATATATGTTAAGAAAAACAACATTGAATTTTAATAAATAGAAATATTTTATACCCTAATTGGTTAAACAATGAATGATTTATTTATAATTTAGTGTGCATTATATACCCTCTGAGTTCAAATAAATATCACTCAACATAATATATGTCTGTCCAGAAAATTATACCCTCACAACATTAATTTTGGAGCTATTCTTAATTTCAAATGACAATCGTTTTTCTTACTTTAATGTTTTCTATTATTTTAATATTACTATGTTAGCAAGTTGTTAAATTATATAAATACAAGAGGTTACAGATAAATTATATGTGGGAAATATAAATGTAAGATGCTCTCCAAATCTTAACCTAATGTTCTAATATTTTTCATTTTTGCCACTTTTCAAAATAATGCTGTTTATTAAACTTTTTTATATTGACTGATGATTTTGAAAGGGTTATGACTGCCTTGGGAGACTAGCTTTGTTTTAACCTTTGATCACAAATAATCCTTTAATGTACAATACATTTTTGGCTCATGAAAAGCAACCCTCAGAAATCAATGCTACCTAAAGTAGGGTAGGATTTGCAGATAAACCTGTGCTGATAGTACAGAAATAACTATCTCCATTTTTGTCTAGAATGAAGAAATTTATAAAGAATGCTGCTCTTCTATTATTTGCAATTTTTAAAAATTATTATTGTTGTTGTTGTTATAAGAGGTTAATCCCTACCTCTGAGCTATACCTCCATCCTTTTTATTTTTTATTTTAGTTATTTATTGTACTTTTTATGTTTTTTTATTTTTTTAGTGTTTTTACTTTTAAAATTTTTTTGGGTGGGACTGGGGGTTGATCCCAGGGGCATTCTACCTCTGAGCTACACCACCATCCCTATTTTCTAATTTTTAATTTTTTATATTTATATATCTTAATGGGCTGCAAAATGGTAGAGGCATACATGCACACATCACTCATTAAGCCTTTCTCTAAATTCCACTCCATTCCTTGCCCCCTCCCTCATTCTCACGTTTGGCTTAATAATTGACTTTGATATGTTTATGGCTGTACATCATGTACATTAGGATTCCCCCCCCCATCTCACTCAGGTCGCATTCTTTGCTCATCTCTGTTTTCTTCTTCTTTGTCTAGCATTCCTCCTATGAACCTTTTTCTCCCTAGCTTCTGAATATTAGGCAGAACATCTAATAATTTACTTTTTGTGACTAATATCACTTAGTATAATATTCTCCAGTTCCATCCATTTCCCTGAAAATGATGTAATTTTTTCTTTTTTATGGCTGAGTAAAATTCCACTCTGTACATATCTCATCATTTTGTTATCCGTTTATTTGCTGATGGACATCTTGGATGGTTACATAGTTTGGCAATTGTGAATTGTGTAACTATGAACATAGATACATATTTGGTAGCTTGGTTTCCATTCTTTTAAGTGTTGCTGGTATTACATGATAGGTTCATCCCATTCTTCTGAGAATCCTCCATACTGTTTTCGAAAGTGGTTGCACTAATTTGCAATTCCACCAACAATGTATTAGAGTGGGAACTTCTCCACATCCTCACCAACTTTTGTTGTTGTGTTTTGAATTATTGCCATTCTAGTTGGAGTCAGGTGAAATCTGAGGGTAGTTTTGATTTGCATCTCTCTATTTGCTAATGGTGTTGAACACTTTTCATACATTTACTGGCCATTTGAATTTCTTTTTTTGTGAAATGTCTATTTAGTTTACTTTTCCATTTTTTGACTGGGCTATTTATTTTCTTAGGCGGAGTTAACAAATTCTACCCTAACCAACGTGACCAAATAGAACAACAACTGAGGAAGGTTGAATTATTTATTTTTTCTCATTTAAAAGCTTATACGTCCTGCCCATGGGAATTTCTGGATTTTTTGGCTTCAGACTACAGGATTTATCAACAAATTTTACTGCCATATATTCAGAGGCTTTGAGTCTTGAAGTGGAGTTACAACACCAGATTTCTTGTTTCTTTCAGTTTGTAAACAGCAGATCATGAGACTTCTCAGATTCCAGAGTTAGGTCAGCCAATTCCCGTGATAAATCTATCATCTATCTATCTATCATCTATCTACTTATCTTAGATCTCTCTCTATATATTTATATATTATCCAGAAAATTCTGACACTAATACAGCTATATTCTTGTGCCAGACAATTTCTTAGACACAGACCCCAAATTTAATAAGTATAAAAGACAAAATTAATAAACTTAAGTTCACTAAAATATAATAAAGATACATTGAAAGATTAGAAAGTTATAGGATGGTTGATAATATTTGCAACAAATATATCCCAAATGATCCCTATTTTAAGCATATAAACAATCGTTAAAAACTACCACTATAAAACTAGACAGCATAGTTTTTATTTTTATATTTTCTTTCTTTCTTTCTTTCTTTCTTTCTTTCTTTCTTTCTTTCTTTATTTATTTATTTTTGAGGTATTGGTGTTCAGGGGATTTTACCTCTGAGTATGAAACAGGGTCTCACTAAGTTGTAGAAAGTTTCACTCAATACCTGAGGCTGGATACCAACCTGCAATCCTCCTGTCTTAGCTTCTCAAGTACTGAAATTGAGCATGTGGCCCCACACTCAACTAGCCCAATTTTTCAAATGATAAAGACTTGTTTAGATATTTCAAAGAGAAAGAAAACTCAAAAAACTGTTGCTGAAAAGTTACTGGCATTTACCACACAATAGGTAAATTTTGGGGCAATAAGAAAAGCATAATCAATATCACAAGATCATGTATATAATCTATATGCAAAAGATGTTTGTACTACTAGATATTTCTGATATTTATCATTTTTAATTTATAACTATGTAACTTTCATTTTCTTTTATTGAATGTGGAAGTTTAATTTCCTTAAAGGAAATACAATGTTTGCCTGATTTGCTTTCCTTAAAAGTGACATTTAAAAAGCTGGTAACAGTGGTTGTGTTTTAGCAATCAGTTCATTCATATTTAAAAGTAATTAGAGAATATTTTATTTTTCTGTTTATCATTAAAATGGGAGAAAAGGAATAAAGCATAACTTTTTGTTAATGAACTTATAAATATGAGGAAGGTTTCTACCAATTCACATTTTTGTTCCTCCAACTGTACTCCATTCCACCCCACAGGGTTCTTCCCTGACTTGAAAGCCAGCCTGACTGCACAAAGCAGAGCCCAAAATCAAAGGGGAAAAAATAAAATATTTTGCTTTTGAACCTAAACAGGATTAGAGAAGAGCTGATATTTACCAAGGGTATATTATGTACAAAACTTGCACATATTTTCCCTGATAGTGGCCTTGGACCACAGCAGGGAATGTCTTTCCCAAGCAAAGGAACTGCCTCTGAACTGCTATAAAATCTAGAAAAGTATTGGAATATTAATGGATTATCAGATCTCTATAATAATTGTCAAAATGGCCAGAAAGCTAATGGTAATATCAGAAAATTTCAGATTATTAGTTTATGTGCTGGTATAAATTTTAATAAACCATATTTCTTTGTTCAAGTGTTGTTCAACACAGGTATAGAAATTTTATTCAAATGTAATCAAGTTGGCTTGCCTGGAGTGAATTGAATTATTGGTATAAAGTTCAATGGTCAGAAGTCAGACTGTCATCAACCATAATCTCTCCTCTACTTCTGAACATTATTTTGGTATCTGGGTATCTCAAGGTCTCTGAAATGTTTCTTCTAGATTTAAAGTCCAATGCATGGATCCCTATAGAACAGCAAAACAGCTTTTCATTTTTGATTAAAGAATAATTTATATACTCAGTGAAATCTTCATTTTAGTACCAAGATCTGGTCTTAAAATATCTCCCATCTTCAAGCATAACAATAACTTTTGGAGAAACAAAATATCTTCCATACCTGTACTCTCAATGTAATTTTGAAAATTGTTAATTCTAAAAGTTGTCACTGTTGGAAACATATTAGGTCTGAGAAATATATATGAAATCAGTTATACAGTGTGTAAAGTGTGTATTTTTATTTTGTCTTTTGATGTTTCATAACCTCAAAGTTCATGTTGCTTCCTAAATGTCCATCAGCATCTAGCATGGTACATGTTGTATTCAAAGTAAGTACACAGTAAGTAATGGTTGAATGAATGATTACAAGTAAAATAGAAGTCTTCTGGAGTCTTTCACCATTCAGGTCTAACATTGACACATTTGCATTCCTAAGTTTATCTATCCATTTATAAAACTATTTGTTTTTATTTTAGAATATGACACATACAATATATACATACATGTATATATATGTATATGTACATATATATGTGTGTGTGTGTGTGTGTGTGTTTATATATAGCTACATATACACATATGTATACATATAGTTTATTACTTCTCTAACAGGAAAGACTTAGATATGTGTCTTCCAGACCAAGTTAAGAATAAAACCTAGCTGGGCATGGTGGCACATGCTTATAATCCCAGCATTTAGGAGGCTGAGGGAGGAGGATCAGAGTTTGCACACAGCCTCAGGTACTACTTAGTGAGATCCTTTGAAACTCAGTGGGACCCTGTTTCAAAATAAAAAGCTGGGTGTGATAGCCCATGCTTGTAATCCCAGTGATTGGGAGGGTGAGACAGGAGGATCACCAGGTTCAAAGCCAGCCTCCGTTACTTAGTGAGGCTCTCAGCAACTTAGTGAGACCCTGTTTCCAAATAAAGTATAAAATAGGTCTGGGAGTATAGCCTGGAGGTAAAAAAAGCTTCCACCCTGGCTTCCACCCCCAGTATAACCAAAAAAAACAAAAAAACAAAAAAAAAACCCAAAAGCAAAAAACCAGAAAACAAAAATCTCCCCCCAAAACCACCACAACAACAAAAAACAAAATAAAGTACAAAAAATACGGCTGGGGGTGTATCTCAGAGGTAGAATGCCCATGGATACCATTCCCAGTACCACACACAAAAAAGAAAAAGAATAAAAAACTATTACTGCCTCAAAATAAACTTCTCTATATTTTCTAACATATATTCAGTATAATAAGTATTATGATATTAATTTCCTCACTTTCATAGCTTTACTCCAAGCATGCATCACAAAACATTATAGTTTAATTATGCCTGTCTTTTGACATTTACGCAATGGAATTCTACAGTATGCATTCTGTCATTCATCATTAATTTTGTGAGATTCATTTATATTACTTGCAATAGAAGTTCATTTTTCATTATTCAATAGCAGGGGCTGTCAAACTTTTTTTAAATTAAAGGGACATATAGTAAATACTATAAGCATTATGAACAATGAACAAAATTGAGGCTATTATGTATATAATCACTTAAAAAAGAATTTTAAAATGTCCTTCTTAGTTTGTAGGATACTAAAACTAGTAGCTTTTAAACAAATTTATAAAATTTTTTTAGTTTGTAGAATATTAAAAATGGAATATCATTCAAAGTCTATAGTTTGATAATCCATGTTGATTAATATTGGATTATGTAATATAATTTATGTGTTTTAACTTTTGATGGTCATTTGGGTTGTTTCCTTTGTAGTACAAATAGTGCTACAATGAATACTGTTTTACATGGCTCTTCTAGAATACACACACACACACACAAACACACACACACACACAAATATATATATATATATTATGTAGTGACATTTCTGGATACCAGATTATCTATATATTTTTTGTAGACTATATCAAACTTATGTAGATATTTATGTTTT